>NC_056438.1:262500-337500 GCF_018296145.1 Oncorhynchus tshawytscha | reverse complement strand
CAGCCTCCATCCTACTAAACTACACTGTAGCAGTTACAGATCCATATAGCTATGGAGCCTCCATCCTACTAAACTACACTGTAGCAGTTACAGACCCATACAGCCTCCATCCTACTAAACTACACTGTAGTAGTAGTTACAGACCCATACAGCCTCCATCCTACTAAACTACACTGTAGTAGTTACAGACCCATACAGCCTCCATCCTACTAAACTACACTGTAGCAGTTACAGACCCATACAGCCTCCATCCTACTAAACTACACTGTAGTAGTTACAGATCCATACAGCCTCCATCCTACTAAACTACACTGTAGTAGTTACAGATCCATACAGCCTCCATCCTACTAAACTACACTGTAGTAGTTACAGACCCATACAGCTATGGAGCCTCCATCCTACTAAACTACACTGTAGTAGTTACAGAGCCATAGGCTATGGAGCCTCCATCCTACTAAACTACACTGTAGCAGTTACAGAGCCATACAGCCTCCATCCTACTAAACTACACTGTAGTAGTTACAGATCCATACAGCTATGGAGCCTCCATCCTACTAAACTACACTGTAGTAGTTACAGATCCATATAGCTATGGAGCCTCCATCCTACTAAACTACACTGTAGCAGTTACAGACCCATACAGCCTCCATCCTACTAAACTACACTGTAGCAGTTACAGACCCATAGAGCCTCCATCCTACTAAACTATACTGTAGCAGTTACAGACCCATACAGCTATGGAGCTTCCATCCTACTAAACTACACTGTAGCAGTAACAGACCCATACAGCCTCCATCCTACTAAACTACACTGTAGCAGTTACAGACCCATACAGCTATGGAGCCTCCATCCTACTAAACTACACTGTAGCAGTTACAGACCCATACCGCTATGGAGCCTCCATCCTACTAAACTACACTGTAGTAGTTACAGATCCATACAGCCTCCATCCTACTAAACTACACTGTAGCAGTTACAGATCCATACAGCCTCCATCCTACTAAACTACACTGTAGTAGTTACAGATCCATAGGCTATGGAGCCTCCATCCTACTAAACTACACTGTAGTAGTTATAGATCCATACAGTTACGGAGCCTCGATCCTACTAAACTACACTGTAGCAGTTACAGACCCATACAGCCTCCATCCACTAAACTTCACTGTAGCAGTTACAGATCCATAGGCTATGGAGCCTCCATCCTACTAAACTACACTGTAGCAGTTACAGATCCATAGGCTATGGAGCCTCCATCCTACTAAACTACACTGTAGTAGTTACAGATCCATACAGCCTTCATCCTACTAAACTACACTGTAGTAGTTACAGATCCATACAGCTATGGAGCCTCCATCCTACTAAACTACACTGTAGTAGTTCAGATCCATACAGCCTCCATCCTACTAAACTACACTGTAGTAGTTACAGACCCATACAGCTATGGAGCCTCCATCCTACTAAACTACACTGTAGTAGTTACAGACCCATACAGCCTCCATCCTACTAAACTACACTGTAGTAGTTACAGACCCATACAGCCTCCATCCTACTAAACTACACTGTAGCAGTTACAGACCCATACAGCCTTCATCCTACTAAACTACACTGTAGTAGTTCAGATCCATAGGCTATGGAGCCTCCATCCTACTAAACTACACTGTAGCAGTTACAGACCCATACAGCTATGGAGCCTCCATCCTACTAAACTACACTGTAGTAGTTACAGATCCATACAGCCTCCATCCTACTAAACTACACTGTAGCAGTTACAGACCCATACAGCTATGGAGCCTCCATCCTACTAAACTACACTGTAGTAGTTACAGAGCCATAGGCTATGGAGCCTCCATCCTACTGAACTACACTGTAGTAGTTACAGAGCCATAGGCTATGGAGCCTCCATCCTACTAAACTACACTGTAGTAGTTACAGAGCCATACAGCCTCCATCCTACTAAACTACACTGTAGTAGTTACAGATCCATAGGCTATGGAGCCTCCATCCTACTAAACTACACTGTAGTAGTTAGACCCATACTCTCTCCAACCATACTAAACCACACTGTAGCAGTTAGAGCCATACAGCTATGGAGCCTCCATCCTACTAAACTACACTGTAGTAGTTACAGATCCATACAGCCTCCATCCTACTAAACTGTAGCAGTTACAGACCCATACAGCCTCCATCCTACTAAACTACACTGTAGTAGTTACAGACCCATACAGCCTCCATCCTACTAAACTACACTGTAGCAGTTACAGATCCATACAGCTATGGAGCCTCCATCCTACTAAACTACACTGTAGTAGTTACAGAGCCATAGGCTATGGAGCCTCCATCCTACTGAACTACACTGTAGTAGTTACAGAGCCATAGGCTATGGAGCCTCCATCCTACTAAACTACACTGTAGTAGTTACAGAGCCATAGGCTATGGAGCCTCCATCCTACTAAACTACACTGTAGTAGTTACAGAGCCATAGGCTATGGAGCCTCCATCCTACTAAACTACACTGTAGTAGTTACAGAGCCATAGGCTATGGAGCATGTTTTTTATCCATTTTGAATTCGGGCCTAACAACAAAAGGTGGAAAAGGTCAAAGGGTATGAATACTTCCTGAAGGCTCGGATTAGTACAGGTGGTCTCCTCTCCTTCTGTTGTCCGTAAACATGCGGCATAACGTGGCGATATGACCGTGTGGGAACACGGATCCTATCAAGGTATGGAGCCATTTAACCTTTTTGTGGGGGTGGTGGGGGATCTTTCATATCAGAGAGAAATTAAGGGCTTCCAACCCCATATTGCAGTGTTCAGATTGAGCATCGGGGGCTCTTAACAAAAACACCCCAACAGCCGACGCCTTAGTCCAATGACCTGTGTGATCTAATGGAACTGAGAGTCGTGATCAAGGGCTATTCAGGCTCCAGCTTGTACAACCGATGAATGAACCAGTGTCCCCCAACCAAAAGTAGTCATACTGTCAAGTCGGCTACAAACAGACAGACAAACAAGAATAAGAGGCAGGGGTTTTCGTAGGGAATATGTCAAAAACGTTCGGTTTTAAAAAAGGTAGATGCATTGCTAACAGTTGCAATATGTAAGAAATTAGGCTCCCGTTTCCTTATTCCCAAATGCTATGATGAACTTATACAGTAGCCCATATATACATATATCCATAGAGCTGTGGAACTATATATATATATATATATATATATATATATATATATATCTATGAAGTAGTCAGACATGGAACATAAGCAAAGTGCGTAGGTCTCGGCTACAGTCCAAAGCAACTGCCTCGTTTCCTTGATAACCACAACACGAGCTTTCCCAAGTGTTTACATTACACTAAATGGTTTAAGAAGAGAAGTTTTTTTTAAACTGGACGGTACCTGATTGGGGGGCTCGCTGGCTGGCTGTCCTTCTGGAAAGTGGTAACTCTGTTCTCCAGTCTGACTTTTATAGACTGCCAGTAGCGACCGCTGCCCAATAAGGGCTTAGGGACCAGAGACAAACTACCAGACACAATCAGAAACGGAAGAACTGAAAGTATGGTCACGTCTCTGTATAAAGGGTTTTTATATATAGAATACATATGACTCATCAACATGTAAAATCATTAAAGGATATAAACAGTATAAAATACAATTTTGGTTACTTTCGAATGTTTTCTAGATTTCGCTGTTTTAGATGGAAACATGTTGGCCTACTGTGAACTTACAGTGGGGTGTCTAGGAACACATGAACTGACCAGAGAGAATAGTGGGGTGACTTGGAACACATGAACTGACCAGAGAGAACAGTGGGGTGACTAGGAACACATTAACTGACCAGAGAGAACAGTGGGGTGTCTAGGAACACATGAACTGACCAGAGAGAACAGTGGGGTGTCTAGGAACACATGAACTGACCAGAGAGAATAGTGGGGTGTCTAGGAACACATGAACTGACCAGAGAGAACAGTGGGGTGTCTAGGAACACATGAACTGACCAGAGAGAACAGTGGGGTGACTAGGAACACATGAACTTATGTTAAGAGATAGCCAGGGGCACACTCCAACACTTTGACAATCATTTACACACTAAACATTTGTGTTTAGTGAGTCCTCCAGATCAGAGGCTGTAGGGATGACCAGGGATGTTCTCTGTTTAGTGAGTCCTCCAGATCAGAGGCAGTACAGATGACCAGTGATAATGTAGTTTACTGAACTAGTCCGGCAGTGGTAGTGATAATGTAGTGGACTGAACTAGTCTGGTAGTGATAATGTAGTGTACTGAACTAGTCTGGTAGTGATCATGTAGTGTACTGAACTAGTCTGGTTGTGATAGTGATAAGGTAGTGTAATTTACTAGTCTGGTAGTGATAATGTAGTGTAATGAACTAGTCTGGTTGTGGTAGTGATAATGTAGTGTAATGAACTAGTCTGGTAGTGGTAGTGATAAGGTAGTGTAATGAACTAGTCTGGTTGTGGTAGTGATAATGTAGTGGACTGAACTAGTCTGGTTGTGATAATGTAGTGTACTGAACTAGTCTGGTAGTGATAATGTAGTGTACTGAACTAGTCTGGTTGTGATAAGGTAGTGTAGTGAACTAGTCTGGTAGTGGTAGTGATAAGGTAGTGTAATGAACTAGTCTGGTCGTGATAGTGATAATGAAGTGTACTGAACTAGTCTGGTAGGGATAATGTAGTGTAGTGAACTAGTCTGGTAGTGATAATGTAGTGTACTGAACTAGTCTGGTTGTGGTAATGTAGTGTACTGAACTAGTCTGGTTGTGGTAGTGATAATGCAGTGTACTGAACTAGTCTGGTAGTGATAATGTAGTGTACTGAACTAGTCTGGTTGTGATAGTGATAAGGTAGTGTATTGAACTAGTCTGGTAGTGATAATGTAGTGTAATGAACTAGTCTGTTAGTGATAATGTAGTGTACTGAACTAGTCTGGTAGTGATAATGTAGTATACTGAACTAGTCTGGTTGTGGTAATGTAGTGTACTGAACTAATCTGGTTGTGGTAGTGATAATGCAGTGTACTGAACTAGTCTGGTGGTGGTAGTGATAATGTAGTGTACTGAACTAGTCTGGTAGTGATAATGTAGTGTACTGAACTAGTCTGGTTGTGATAGTGATAAAGTAGTGTAATTAACTAGTCTGGTAGTGATAATGTAGTGTACTGAAGTAGTCTGGTTGCGATAGTGATAAGATAGTGTACTGAACTAGTCTGGTAGTGATAATGTAGTGTAATGAACTAGTCTGGTAGTGATAATGTAGTGTACTGAACTAGTCTGGTAGTGATAATGTAGTGTACTGAACTAGTCTGGTTGTGGTAGTGATAATCTAGTGTACTGAACTAGTCTGGTAGTGATAATGTAGTGTACTGAACTAGTCTGGTTGTGATAGTGATAAGGTAGTGTATTGAACTAGTCTGGTAGTGATAATGTAGTGTAATGAACTAGTCTGGTAGTGATAATGTAGTGTACTGAACTAGTCTGGTTGTAGTAGTGATAATGTAGTGTACTGAACTAGTCTGGCAGTGATAATGTAGTGTGCTGGACTAGTCTGGTAGTGATAATGTAGTGTACTGAACTAGTCTGGTTGTGGTAGTGATAATGTAGTGTACTGAACAAGTCTGGTTGTGGTAGTGATAATGTAGTGTACTGAACTAGTCTGGTTGCGATAGTGATAAGGTAGTGTACTGAACTAGTCTGGTAGTGATAATGTAGTGTAATGAACTAGCCTGGTAGTGATAATGTAGTGTACTGAACTAGTCTGGTAGTGATAATGTAGTGTAATGAACTAGTCTGGTAGTGATAATGTAGTGTACTGAACTAGTTGCGTAGTGGTAGTGATAATGAAGTGCATTGAGCTAGTCAGGGAGAGATAATGTAGTTTATTAAACAGTGTACTAAGCTTACACTTGTTATGTTAACAACGCACCTTTGATTGAATCCAGGCCTTAAAGCTAATGTAGTGATACACACTGGATTATCCGATAACTACACTGAGTAAACAAAACATTAAGAACACCTGCTCTTTCCGTGACAGACTGACCAGGTGAATCCAGGTGAAAACTCTAATCCCTTATTGATGCCACTTGTTAAATCCACTTCAGTCAGTGTAGATGAAGGGGAGGAGACGGGTTAAAGAAGGATTTTTAAGCCTTGAGAAAACATGTCAGTGCCTTTGAACAGGGGGGTATGGTAGTAGGTGCCAGGTGCACCGGTTTGTGTCAAGAACTGCACCGCTCTGCGTTTTTCACACACAGTTTCCTGTGTGTATCTAGAATGGTCCACCACCCAAAGAACATCCAGACAACTTGACACAACAGTGGGAAGTGTTGGAGTCAACATGGGGCCAGCTTCCCTGTGGAACGATTTCAACACCTTGTAGAATCCATGACCCTACAAATCTGAGGGCATAGGGAGTGGGGCGGTACACTAAATATTAGGAAAGTGTTCATGTTTTGTACACTCAGGGTATATATTCATGAATTTATTCAATACCCCCCATGTCTGATAATCCCTATCTCACCAGGGCCGTCTGTAGGTCAAGTTTCAGCTGAAGGTGAAATGTGAGCCACTCTGGACTCGCAGCGAAAGGCCAGCGACCCGACACACCCACCCTACCCTTTCACTGTACCACACACACGGTGTGCTAAAGGCCAGTGTCCTGACACCCACCCTACCCTTTCACTGTACCCTTTACTGGCTACAGAACTATATTTAACCCTCCTACCCTACCATCCCTGTGACCAGGGAGACACCAGGGACACCCTACCATCCCTGTGACCAGGGAGACACCAGGGACACCCTACCATCCCCTGTAACCAGGGAGACACCAGGGACACCCCACCCTCCCCTGTAACCAGGGAGACACCAGGGACACCCTACCATCCCTGTGACCAGGGAGACACCAGGGACACCCTACCCTCCCCTGTAATCAGGGAGACACCAGGGACACCCCATCCTCCCCTGTAATCAGGGAGACACCAGGGACACCCACCCTCCCCTGTAATCAGGGAGACACCAGGGACACCCCACCCTCCCCTGTGGCCAGGGAGACACCAGGGACACTCTACCATCCCTGTGACCAGGGAGACACCAGGGACACCCTACCATCCCTGTGACCAGGGAGACACCAGGGACACCCTACCATCCCTGTGACCAGGGAGACACCAGGGACACCCTACCATCCCTGTGACCAGGGAGACACCAGGGACACCCTACCATCCCAGTGACCAGGGAGACACCAGGGACACCCCACCCTCCCAGTAATCAGGGCGACACCAGGGTCACCCTACCATCCCAGTAATCAGGGAGAAACCAGGGACACCCTACCCTCCCCTGTAATCAGGGAGACACCAGGGACACCCTACCCTCCCCTGTAATCAGGGAGACACCAGAGTCACCTTACTACCCCTGTAATCAGGGAGACACCAGGGTCACCCCACCCTCCCCTGTAATCAGGGAGACACCAGAGTCACCTTACTACCCCTGTAATCAGGGAGACACCAGGGTCACCCTACCCTCCCTGTAATCAGGGAGACACCAGGGACACCCTACCCTCCCCTGTAATCAGGGAGACACCAGAGTCACCTTACTACCCCTGTAATCAGGGAGACACCAGGGTCACCCCACCCTCCCCTGTAATCAGGGAGACACCAGGGTCACCTTACCCTCCCTGTAATCAGGGAGACACCAGGGTCACCCTACCCTCCCCTGTAATCAGGGAGACACCAGGGTCACCTTACTACCCCTGTAATCAGGGAGACACCAGGGTCACCCCACCCTCCTCTGTAATCAGGGAGCCACCAGAGACAAACACCGTCTTGATACTAGTTCTAGATAAAGACAGACACCATCCTGACACTAGTTCTGGATAAAGACAGACACCATCCTGACACTAGTTCTGGATAAAGACAGACACCATCCTGACACTAGTTCTAGATAAAGACAGACACCATCCTGACACTAGTTCTAGATAAAGACAGACACCATCCTGCCACTAGTTCTGGTCATCCCTACTGCCTCTGATCTGGAGGACTCACTAAACAGAGAACATCCCTGGTCCTTTCTACTGCCTCTGATCTGGAGGACTCAACTAAACACAAGAGGACATCCCTGGTCCTCCCTACTGCCAATGATCTGGAGGACTCACTAAAAAGAGAACATCCCTGGTCATCCCTACTGCCTCTGTTCTGGAGGACTCACTAAACACAAGAGGACATCCCTGGTACTCCCTACTGCCTCTGATCTGGAGGACTCACTAAACACAAGAGAACATCCCTGGTCATCCCTACTACCTCTGATCTGGAGGACTCACTAAACACAAGAGAACATCCCTGGTCATCCCTACTACCTCTGATCTGGAGGACTCACTAAACACAAGAGAACATCCCTGGTCATCCCTACTGCCTCTGATCTGGTGGACTCACTAAACAGAGATAATCCCTGGTCATCCCTACTGCCTCTGATCTGGAGGACTCACTAAACAGAGAACATCCCTGGTCATTCTTACTGCCTCTGATCCTAGGACCATGCCTCAGGACTACCTGGCATGATGACTCCTTGTTGTCCCCTGTCCACCTGGCCGTGCTGCTGCTCCAGTTTCAACTGTTCTGCCTGGAACCCTGACCTGTTCACTGTGATTACTATTATTACATTCTCCTCTACACACTCTCTCAAACACACACACTCATCTTCTCAGACTCCTCTACACACACTCTCAAACACACACACTCTTTTCTTAGAATAAATCTTTATTATATTTGGCACAATGATAGTTTCACAGGTTTGTTCATTTGCATATCATCATCATCGTCGTCTAAAAGAACATTGAGGCTCCAGGGTGAAGTCTGCCCTAGGTAAGGCTCTAGGATCTAATCATTAGACCTTCACCAGCACTGAGGTCAGGGGGAGGTCAGGGGGTAGAGGTCAATCTTCATCAGGTATTGCATCATGTCTGAGAGGAGGGGAGGTCGGGGGCTAGAGGTCAGGGATTAGAAGTCACTCTTCCTCAGGTAGGCCTTTATGTTGATCTTTCCTCCGGGAATGTCCTTCGTCCCTTTAACAATGATCAGAGCTGAGAGAGAGAGAGAGAGAGAGAGAGAGAGAGAGAGAGAGAGGAGAGAGAGAGAGAGACAGAGAGAGAGAGAGACAGAGAGAAAGAGAAAGAGAGAGAGACAGAGAAGGGGAGAGAGAGAGAGAGAGAGAGAGAGAGAGAGAGAGAGAGAGAGAGAGAGAGAGAAAGAGAAGGGGAGACAGAGACAGAGAGACAGGGAGACAGGGAGAGAGAGAGACTCCTTTAGAACACAGTAAACCCAGCAGTATTCTCATATAGAATCCTATAAAGGATAACATTGTGATGGTGATGCTGTAGGAGAGGGCATCAGTAGCAGTGGGCCTCATCTTAACATCTAAAGTGTTGTCCCCATCAGTGTGGAGATTATCTCTCAGGACAGTACACTTGTTCCCACTGAGATGAAGACCGCTGGCAAAGAGAGGAGAACAATCCAATGAAATCATCACCTTGATCTCTGCAGCCTAGAGAGAGAGAGAGAGAGAGAGAGAGAGAGAGAGAGAGAGAGAGAGAGAGAGAGAGAGAGAGAGATGTTAGAGGTACCACACCAGCTCCAACTAGTGGCTGTACAGTTAACCTAGTAAAGACATTACTGCAGTGTTTCCAGAGAGAGAGATGTTAGAGGTACCACACCAGCGCCATCTAGTGGCTGTACAGTTAACCTAGTAAAGACATTACTGCAGTGTTTCCAGAGAGAGAGATGTTAGAGGTACCACACCAGCGCCATCTAGTGGCTGTACAGTTTACCTAGTAAAGTATGGTGCAGAGAGAGAGAGAGAGAGAGAGAGAGAGAGAGAGAGAGAGAGAGAGAGAGAGAGAGAGAGAGAGAGAGAGAGAGATGTTAGAGGTACCACACCAGCTCCAACTAGTGGCTGTACAGTTAACCTAGTAAAGACATTACTGCAGTGTTTCCAGAGAGAGAGATGTTAGAGGTACCACACCAGCGCCATCTAGTGGCTGTACAGTTTACCTAGTAAAGTATGGTGCAGAGAGAGAGAGAGAGAGAGAGAGAGAGAGAGAGAGAGAGAGAGAGAGAGAGAGAAACCATTACAGGATTACAGGATCCTAACTGCTATGTTTATCATAACCGTTACAAGATCCTAACTGCTATATTTATTATAACCGTTACAGGATCCTAACTGCTATATATATTATAACCATTACAGGATCCTAACAGCTATATTTATCATAACCGTTACAGGATCCTAACAGCTATATTTATCATAACCGTTACAGGATCCTAACTGCTATATTACCTCATGTATATTCAACAGGTTACATTTAAGCAATAAGGCACCTCGGGGGGTTTGTGGTTTATGGCCAATATACCACGGCTTAGGGCTGTTCTTATGCACGACGCAAAGCGGAGTGCCTGGATACAGATCTTAGCCGTGGTTTATTGGCCATATACCACAAACCCCCCGAGGTGCCTCATTGCTATTATAAACATGTTACCAACGTAATTAGAGCAGTAAAAATAAATGTTTTGTCATATCCGTGGTATACGGGTTGATATACCACGACTGTCAGCCAATCAGCATTCAGGGTTCAAACCACCCAGTTTATATTATTTAATGGAACACAGTCAACTGGTTATATTATATTTGTCGAGCTGCGGTGTGTGTGTGTGTGTCTATCTGGAGTTGCTGTTTTCAACATGACCAAATAAGGACCTCAAAATCCCCCCCCCCTCACCTCCACACACACACACACACACACTTATGCAATACGAATAATTAAATAATGCAGTGGTCACATTTGAACATTTTACCAGAAGTCAGGAGAGTGTCCTCTGACTAACAGCTACTAGTTGACTACTAGTGTACTATCCAATCTGCTATTGACACTAACCCAGCCTCAGCCCATACTTGTATCCTAAATAGTTTGAGTGAAAAATATCGTTTAATAAATATAGTTTAATAGTATGTGACATTTCGAAAGGCTTCTTTAAAATGCCTGATGTCATACTGACAACGTCAATTAGATATGAGGATGCACTACTGAAATCAACGAATAGCAAACAACAACACAATCACGCATGACAGTCTCAGTATGCAAAAATAGAATGTTAGTTTGCACATTTTAGAAAATATAGTTTAAATGCCAAGATGTTCTACTCATTTCGGCTCTTCATCTAGTAGAATTAGGCTTTTCCACAAGCCGGTGGGAGAGGTGGGGAGGACATAGTTCTCTTCAACTAGCCAAACAACAAAACAAGGCTAGTTTCTGTGTTGGTCAAATGTAGGTTAAGTAGTTTTTCTTCTCCTTAAAATGATAACGAGAATTGCATTGTATGCTACATCTTTAAAAAATAAAAAATAAAAGATTTTCTGTTTTCTCATTTAAAAGTGCTTCTTGTTTTCCTGGTTTTCGTCAGAGCTTTCTAAACTAAATCATCTTTTGATTTGTGAATGTGTCGGCATCGGGGACTCGGGACGTGGCTGCGTTGTTGATGTCATGTAATCAGGCCTTTGTGAATGTGTCGGCATCGGGGACTCGGGACGTGGCTGCGTTGTTG
This sequence comes from Oncorhynchus tshawytscha, assembly GCF_018296145.1. Classification (NCBI taxonomy): domain Eukaryota; kingdom Metazoa; phylum Chordata; class Actinopteri; order Salmoniformes; family Salmonidae; genus Oncorhynchus; species Oncorhynchus tshawytscha. Next base: position 325,905 of record NC_056438.1, on the reverse strand, counting down.
ATGTCATGTAATCAGGCCTTTGTGAATGTGTCGGCATCGGGGACTCGGGACGTGGCTGCGTTGTTGATGTCATGTAATCAGGCCTTTTGATTTCAACAAAATGGATTGATTTGAGTTTAGTAGGCTACCTGTTTCACTACTTCCTTCATGGATCTTAACAGTCATTCTGATCCCAATGTGTTTTAGTTGAATAATGTTGCTATCCAGCGGTTCTGGACACCCGACTCTGTGCAACAGCTTTCAGATTTGAACATCTGAAAGGTTTTAGTGTACCAGGCTATTTGATGTAATATATGTTACATCCCTTTGGTTTCACTAATAAATATGTTGAAATGGAAACGAGACTGTTGATGATGAGCATTTTTTTTAAAGGACTGAAACATTTGTTTCCATTTCAACATATTTATTAGTGAAACCAAAATGCAGATTTATTTTATGGGCTACAGCAGAGTTTCCCGAACGTGGTCCTGCCCCACTACAAAGCTGACTCAAATACCCAAAGCTTGGCAAAAACCACAACGTGCACCCAGGGTGCCCCAGGATTGAGTTTGGGAAACCCTGGGCTATGATATAGGTCTATAACCAGCCTGAGGTGGTCTATAACCAGCCTGAGGAGGTCTATAACCAGCCTGAGGAGGTCTATGTGATGTGATCTTCCTGTCTGGGTTGGGTTGGCGCCCCCCCCTTGGGTTGTGCCGTGGCGGAGATCTTTGTGGGCTATACTCAGCCTTGTCTCAGGATGGTAAGTTGGTGGTTGAAGATATCCCTCTAGTGGTGTGGGGGCTGTGCTTTGGCAAAGTGGGTGGGGTTATAACCTTCCTGTTTGGCCCTGTCCGGGGGTGTCCTCGGATGGGGCCACAGTGTCTCCTGACCCCTCCTGTCTCAGCCTCCAGTATTTATGCTGCAGTAGTTTATGTGTCGGGGGGCTGGGGTCAGTTTGTTATATCTGGAGTACTTCTCCTGTCCTATTCAGTGTCCTGTGTGAATTTAAGTGTCCTCTCTAATTCTCTCTTTCTTTCTCTCTCTCGGAGGACCTGAGCCCTAGGACCATGCCTCAGGACTACCTGACATGATGACTCCTTGCTGTCCCCAGTCCACCTGGCCGTGCTGCTGCTCCAGTTTCAACTGTTCTGCCTTATTATTATTTGACCATGCTGGTCATTTATGAACATTTGAACATCTTGGCCATGTTCTGTTATAATCTCCACCCGGCACAGCCAGAAGAGGACTGGCCACCCCACACAGCCTGGTTCCTCTCTAGGTTTCTTCCTAGGTTTTGGCCTTTCTAGGGAGTTTTTCCTAGCCACCATGGTTCTACACCTGCATTGCTTGCTGTTTGGGGTTTTAGGCTGGGTTTCTGTACAGCACTTTGAGATATCAGCTGATGTACGAAGGGCTATATAGATCAATTTGATTTGATAGTCAATCGATCAATAATATAATAATACTTTTAGCAAAAAATGGTTATTTAATTTACAATCTGTAGAAACTATGAGAATAGAAAGCTTCAGAGCACAGTCAAAATATATATGGCAAATAGAAATCAAACCTGGATGGTCTTGGGAGGGGTTGAATGGAGCTGAAGGACTAAAAACAAACTAAATCTAAGTATTGTAGAATAGACTTGTCTGTTAAATGTATATACACTGCTCAAAGAAATAAAGGGAACACTAAAATAACACATCCTAGATCTGAATGAATGAAATATTCTTATTAAATACTTTTTTCTTTACATAGTTGAATGTTCTGACAACAAAATCACACAAAAATGAGCAATGGAAATCAAATTTATCAACCCATGGAGGTCTGGATTTGGAGTCACACTCAAAATTAAAGTGGAAAACCACACTACAGGCTGATCCAACTTTGATGTAATGTCCTTAAAACAAGTCAAAATGAGGCTCAGTAGTGTGTGTGGGGCCTCCACGTGCCTGTATGACCTCCCTACAACGCCTGGGCATGCTCCTGATGAGGTGGCGGATGGTCTCCTGAGGGATCTCCTCCCAAACCTGGACTAAAGCATCCGCCAACTCCTGGGCAGTCTGTGATGCAATGTGGCGTTGGTGGATGGAGCGAGACATGATGTCCCAGATGTGCTCAATTGGATTCAGGTCTGGGGAACGGGCGGGCCAGTCCATAGCATCAATGCCTTCCTCTTGCAGGAACTGCTGACACACTCCAGCCACATGAGGTCTAGCATTGTCTTGCAGTAGGAGGAACCCAGGGCCAACCGCACCAGCATATGGTCTCACGAGGGGTCTGAGGATCTCATCTCGGTACCTAATTGGCAGTCAGGCTACCTCTGGCGAGCACATGGAGGGCTGTGCGGCCCCCCAAAGAAATGCCACCCCACACCATGACCGACCCACCGCAAAACCGGTCATGTTGGAGGATGTTGCAGGCAGTAGAAAGTTCTCCACAGCGTCTCCAGACTCTGTCACATGTGCTCAGTGTGAACCTGCTTTCATCTGTGAAGAGCACAGGGCGCCAGTGGCGAATTTGCCAATCTTGGTGTTCTCTGGCAAATGAAAAACATCCTGCACGGTGTTGGGCTGTAAGCACAACCCCCACCTGTGGACGTTGGGCCCTCATGGTATCTGTTTTCAGACTGTTTGAGCAGACACATGCACATTTGTGGCCTGCTGGAGGTCATTTTGCAGGGCTCTGGCAGTGCTCCTCCTTGCACAAAGGCGGAGGTAGCGGTCCTGCTGCTGGGTTGTTGCCTTCCTACGGCCTCCTCCATGTCTCCTGATGTACTGGCCTGTCTCCTGGTAGCGCCTCCATGCTCTGGACACTACGCTGACAGACACAGCAAACCTTCTTGACACAGCTCACATTGATGTGCCATCCTGGATGAGCTGCACTACCTGAGCCTCTTGTGTGGGTTGTAGACTCCGTCTCATGCTACCACTAGAGTGAAAGCACCGCCAGCATTCAAAAGTGACCAAAACATCAGCCAGGAAGCATAGGAACTGAGAAGTGGTCTGTGGTCACCACCTGCAGAACCACTCCTTTATTGGGGGTGTCTTGCTAATTGCCTATAATTTCCACCTGTTGTCTATTCCATTTGCACAACAGCATGTGGAATTTATTGTCAATCAGTGGTGCTTCCTAAGTGGACAGTTTGATTTCACAGAAGTGTGATTGACTTGGAGTTACATTGTGTTGTTTAAGTGTTCCCTTTATTTTTTTGAGCAGTGTAGTATGTATAAACTGGAAGTAGAGGCCTAAGTTTTGTTGTTCATTAGTTTACTCCAATTAGGGGAGGGGTTGTAGGGTTAGGGGAAATATTATATATATATTTACCCCCAGAAAATATATGAGGATTGGAAATGATGCAGACAATTACATTGATGGAAACCATACCAAATGGAAACATGTAGATTTCCACCTAAATAGACCCAAAAGTACCTGCTATTCATGTGTAATTACATGATTCTGACATGCCTGAACTGGTATACTTGGAAAGACGACATCTGGGAGATAATCTGGGAGATAATGGGGAAATGATCCGAAGATAGGGGGTACATAGTTCAGAATACACAAGATCAAGCACACAGAAAACTGTTTTGTCAAAATGTTTATTTTATACTCTCGGGGATCAATAACAGGCAGACAAATAAGACATCGTCATGATCTGTGGCGTTCCGTGTGTATCAACGCATTCCGTGTTTATTTCGTTTAACTTCACAACGCTAACCGGAATGTAGGTAGCAGCCATCTTGAAATTACGGTCATCGGCTCGGCCTGCCATTATCAATCTGTATGCCCATATATGGTAGTACATCCTACCAAAGATTTTAAGGCTCCGGTCAATAGCCAAGATACTCAGCTTTCCGCAGACATCTTGCTTTTGCAGATAGAGGCTACCGTTCTGGGATTTTTGTTTTACATTTAAGATTAAAGCTGATCTTCCAAAAAAATAAAACGCTTTGCGTCATCAGCCCCTTCATTTGAGGAAGACAACCAATGGAATATTTGATGAAATGTTTGTGTTAAAAAAATGTGATCCAACTTTCCCCATTTTCCCCATTTTCAGATGGAGTTGCACCCCAATATGAAGGTGCTCCTAATGTTTGGTATAGTCAATGTAGCATATTGAAGATCGGAGTCTGCACTTTTATCCCCGAAAAAATGTAAAACGATTTGGAACATAAGATCAAAAATGTGGGAAGCATTGGACCTATATAATGAGATCCTATATAGTGAGATCCTATGTAAAACACTATTTAGACCTATATCATGAGATCCTTTGTAAAACACTATTTAGACCTATATCATCAAATCAAATCAATTTTATTTGTCACATACACATGGTTAGCAGATGTTAATGCGAGTGTAGCGAAATGCATTGTCGGAACTATGCAGTAATAACCAACAAGTAACCAACAAGTAATCTAGCTAACAATTCCAAAACTACTACCTTATAGACACAAGTGTAAGAGGATAAAGAATATGTACATAAAGATATATGAATGAGTGATGGTACAGTGCGGCATAGGCAAGATACAGTAGATGGTATTGAGTACAGTATATACATATGAGATGAGTATATAAACAAAGTGGCATAGTTAAAGTGGCTAGTGATACATGTATTACATAAAGATACATATGAGATGAATGATGTAGGGTATGTAAACATTATATTAGGTAGCATTGTTTAAAGTGGCTAGTGATATATTTACATCATTTCCCATCAATTCCCATTATTAAAGTGGCTGGAGTTGAGTTAGTGTCAGTGTGTTGGCAGCAGCCACTCAATGTTAGTGGCGGCTGTTTAACAGTCTGATGGCCTTGAGATAGAAGCTGTTTTTCAGTCTCTCGGTCCCAGCTTTGATGCACCTGTACTGACCTCGCCTTCTGGATGATAGCGGGGTGAACAGGCAGTGGCTCGGGTGGTTGTTGTCCTTGATGATCTTTATGGCCTTCCTGTGACATCGGGTGGTGTAGGTGTCCTGGAGGGCAGGTAGTTTGCCCCCAGTGATACGTTGTGCAGACCTCACTACCCTCTGGAGAGCCTTACGGTTGTGGGCGGAGCAGTTACCGTACCAGGCAGTGATACAGCCCGCCAGGATGCTCTCAAATGTGCATCTGTAGAAGTTTGTGAGTGCTTTTGGTGACAAGCCGAATTTCTTCAGCCTCCTGAGGTTGAAGAGGCGCTGCTGCGCTGTCTGTCTGTGTGGGTGGACCAATTCAGGTTGTCTGTGATGTGTATGCCGAGGAACTTAAAACTTACTACCCTCTCCACTACTGTTCCATCGATGTGGATAGGGGGGTGTTCCCTCTGCTGTTTCCTGAAGTCCACAATCATCTCCTTAGTTTTGTTGAGTGTGAGGTTATTTTCCTGACACCACACTCCGAGGGCCCTCACCTCCTCCCTGTAGGCCGTCTCGTCGTTGTTGGTAATCAAGCCTACCACTGTTGTGTCGTCCGCAAACTTGATGATTGAGTTGGAGGCGTGCGTGGCCACGCAGTCGTGGGTGAACAGGGAGTACAGGAGAGGGCTCAGAACACACCCTTGTGGGGCCCCAGTGTTGAGGATCAGCGGGGTCGAGATGTTGTTGCCTACCCTCACCACCTGGGGGCGGCCCGTCAGGAAGTCCAGTACCCAGTTGCACAGGGCGGGGTCGAGACCCAGGGTCTCGAGCTTGATGACGAGCTTGGAGGGCACTATGGTGTTAAATGCCGAGCTGTAGTCGATGAACAGCATTCTCACATAGGTATTCCTCTTGTCCAGATGGGTTAGGGCAGTGTGCAGTGTGGTTGAGATTGCATCGTCTGTGGACCTATTTGGGCGGTAAGCAAATTGGAGTGGGTCTAAGGTGTCAGGTAGGGTGGAGGTGATATGGTCCTTGACTAGTCTCTCAAAGCACTTCATGAGGGTAGCCTAGTGGTTAGAGCATGGACTAGTAACCGAAAGGTTGCAAGTTCGAATCCCTGAGCTGACAAGGTACAAATCTGTCGTTCTGCCTGAGCAGGCAGTTAACCCACTGTTCCTAGGCCGTCATTGAAAATAAGAATTTGTTCTTAACTGACTTGCCTAGTTAAATAAAGGTAAAATAAAAAAATTAATAAAAATGATGACGGAAGTGAGTGCTACGGGGTGGCAGTAGTTGTTTAGCTCAGTTACCTTAGCTTTCTTGGGAACAGGAACAATGGTGGCCCTCTTGAAGCATGTGGGAACAGCAGACTGGTATAGGGATTGATTGAATATGTCCGTAAACACACCAGCCAGCTGGTCTGCGCATGCTCTGAGGGCGTGGCTGGGGATGCCGTCTGGGCCTGCAGCCTTGTGAGGGTTAACACGTTTAAATGTTTTCCTCACGTCGGCTGCAGTGAAGGAGAGACCGCATGTTTTGGTTGCGGGCCGTGTCAGTGGCACTGTATTGTCCTCAAAGCGGGCAAAAAAGTTATTTAGTCTGCCTGGGAGCAAGACATCCTGGTCCGTGACTGGGCTGGGTTTCTTCCTGTAGTCCGTGATTGACTGTAGACCCTGCCACATACCTCTTGTGTCTGAGCCGTTGAATTGAGATTCTACTTTGTCTCTATACTGAGATCCTATGTAAAACACTATCTAGACCTATATCATGAGATCCTATGTAAAACACTATCTAGACCTATATCATGAGATCCTATGTAAAACATTATCTAGACCTATATCATGAGATCCTATGTAAAACATTATCTAGACCTATATCATGACATCCTATATCATGACATCCTTATGAACTAACTCAGTAAATTCTTTGAAATTGTTTTATGTCGTGTTGATATTTTTGTTCAGTCAGAGTCGGGTTAAAGAACTATTCCTTTTTAAATCATTTTTTAAAAATCAGTGTAAAAGCTGGAAGTGTGAGCTGGTTCTTTCCGGCAATCATCTGGTGGTAAAATCCCTGTTGAATCCATCCACCAATCTCCTAGATCAGCTTTTCCCAACCTCGGTCCTGGGGACCCCAAGAGGTGCACATTTTGGTTTTTTCCCCTCGCACTACACAGCTGATTCAACTACTCATCAAGCTTTGATCATTTGAAATCAGCTGTGTGGTGTTTAGGTAAAACCCCAACCTGAGGACAGAGCGCAGGAAAAGCTGATATTGGAGATTCTGAAAATTGTTATCAACAGCAGGTGAAATAAACAAAAAAACAAAACCTTGTTTTTCAGAAATAAATCCATTTTTAATCTGTTTGTCATCATCAAGGTTTTCCAGCCAGCCATCTGTTCCATAGTGGGGGGAGGGGACGACTGTACCAAGTGTCAATATGCCCTGTGCAGGGGGCTGAGATGGTACATTCTGAGGTTCTGAGTCCTTCAGTAAAAATAACAGAACATACACAATGGGGTCAGGTCACATGACAGAGGTTAAAGGTCACTCACATGACACATGAGGGAGTGTCTGTCCGTGTGTGTAGTGTGCACCTGCTTCAGTCTGTGTGTGTGTGTGTGTGTGTGTGTGTGTGTGTGTGTGTGTGAGAGTGTGTGAGTGTGTGAGAGTGTGTGAGTGTGTGAGAGTGTGTGAGTGTGTGTGTGTGTTGCTCCGGGGTGAAGTTTCCCGTAGGTGCAGAACTAGGATCAGCTTCCCTTCCTCCCAATCCTTACATCTCCTGTCTCTAATCCAGGAAGTAGACTTTATAAGCCTTGTTCATCTGTTCCAGGAAGATGAATGTGAGGACGGTGTGAGGTCCCAGTCTGGCGTAGTATGGAGTGAAACCCTTCCACAGAGAGAAGAACCCTTCATTACGGATCACCCTCGCCAACACGTCCTGTAGGGGGAGACAGAGAGAAACCCTTCATTACGGATCACCCTGGCCAACACGTCCTGTAGGGGGAGACAGAGAGAAACCCTTCATTACGGATCACCCTCGCCAACACGTCCTGTAGGGGGAGACAGAGAGAAACCCTTCATTACGGATCACCCTCGCCAACACGTCCTGTAGCGGGAGACAGAGAAACCCTTCATTAAGGATCACCCTGGTCAGGACGTCCTGTAGGGCGAGACAGAGAGAAACCCTTCATTACAGATCACCCTCGCCAACACGTCCTGTAGGGGGAGACAGAGAGAAACCCTTCATTACAGATCACCCTCGCCAACACGTCCTGTAGGGGGAGACAGAGAGAAACTCTTCATTACGGATCACCCTGGTCAGGACAAATGGCCATATTCTGCTGTTCTACAGAGGAGACCCGGCAGGGGTGTCAGAGGGAGACCCGGCAGGGGTGTCAGAGGGAGACCCGGCAGGGGTGTCAGAGGGAGACCCGGCAGGGGTGTCAGAGGGAGACCCGGCAGGGGTGGTTGTTTACAGTAACTTTTGTTGTAATATCCCAAACAGACGTGACAGTGTGACCAATAAGGAGTCAGCTTGAAGGGAAAGATCCAAATTGACAGGTGCTAAAGGCCCGTTCTATTGGGCCGGGATTAAGGCCATGTTTGACACGTTCGTCCACCGGACCTTAGGGACTCAGTACTCACCAGGCCGTCATTATATACAGTACCAGTCGTTTGGACACGCCTACTCATTCAAGAGTTTCTACATTTGTACTATTTTATACATTCTGGAATAATAGTAAAGACGTCAAAACTATGAAATAGAATATGGAGTCATGTAGTAACCAAAAAGCGTTAAACCAATCCAAATTTTATATTTGAGATTCTTCAAAAGTAGCCACTCTTTACCTTGATGACAGCTTTCAACACTCCAGATTCTTGAGGTAGTCACCTAGAATGCACTTCAATTAACAGGTGTGCCTTCTTGAAAGTTAATTTGTGGAATTTCTTTCCTTCTGAATGCGTTTGAGCCAATCAGTTGTGTTGTGACAAGGTAGGTATACAGAAGATGGTCTTTTATCAAATAGGGCTAAATCCATATTATGGCAAGAACAGCTCAAATAAGCAAAGAGAAACGACAGTCCATCATTACTTTAAGACATGAAGGTCAGTCAATACGGAAAATGTCAAGTGCAGTCGCAAAAAGCGCTATAATGGAACTGGCTCTCATGAGGACCGCCACAGGAAAGGAAGACCCAGAGTTACCTCTGCTGCAGAAGATAAGTTCATTACAGTTAACTGCACCTCAGGATGCAGCCCAAATGCTTCACAGAGTTCAAGTAACAGACACCATTAACTGTTCAGAGGAGACTGCATGAATCAGGCCTTTATGGTTTTGCTACAAAGAAACCACTACTAAAGGACACCAAGATGAGACTTGCTTGGGCCAAGAAACACGAGCAATGGACATTAGACCGGTGGAAATCTGTCCTTTGGTCTGATGATTCCAAATTTGAGATGTTTGGTTCCGACGCAGAGTAGGTGAACAGATGATCTCTGCATGTGTGGTTCCCACTGTGAAGCATGGAGGAGGAGGTGTGATGGTGCTTTGCTGGTGACACTGATTTATTTAGAATTCAAGGCACACTTAACCTGCATGACTACCACAGCATTCTGTAGCGATACACCATCCCATCTGGTTTGCTCTTAGTGGGACTATCATTTGTTTTTCAACAGGACAATGACCCAAAACACACCTCCAGGCTGTGTAAGGGATATTTTACCAAGAAGGAGAATGATGGAGTGCTGCATCAGATGACCTGGCCTCCACAATCACCCTACAACCCAATTGAAATGGTTTGGGATGAGTTGGACTGCAGAGTGAAGGAAAAGCAGCCAACAAGTGCTCAGCATATGTGGGAACTCCTTCAAGACTGTTGGAAAAGCATTCCAGGTGAAGCTGGTTGAGAGAAGGCCAAGAGTGTGCGAAGCTGTCAAGGCAAAGGGTGGCTACTTTGAACAATCTCAAATATATTTTGATTTGTTTAATAGTTTTTTGGTTGTTACATGATTCCATATGTGTTATTTCATAGTTTTGATGTCTTCACTATTATTCTAGTAGTCAAAATAAAAACCATGGAATGAGTAGGTGTCCAAACTTTTGACTGGTGCTGAATATGAATAATATATCTTATCTTATATATGAAGTGATAATGCCCGAGAAGTCGGTGTTTGGAGGATATATTGCCAATGTTGTTAGCCCGAGACAAAGTCTGCTTCGCTTTTATACAGTGGGTTACCAACATATTCAAATAATGGACGTTTTCATTAGAAACGTTATTTTGAAGAATTTATTCATACTATTTCATCCAGTTGGTCTTTCGTTCTATTGGGTCGGTGGCCAGAGACGTGACCAAAGTCGTTCAGTCTTTTTGTTCTGGCCCATTGTTGACTCCAACGCTTCTCACAGTTGTGTCAAGTTGTCTGGATGTCCTTTGGGTGGTGGACCATTCTAGATACACACAGGAAACTGTTGAGCGTGAAAAACCCAGCAGCGTTGCAGTTCTTGACACAAACCTGGAACCTACTACCATACCCCGTTCAAAGGCAGTTAAATATTTTGTCTTGCCCATTCACCCTTCGAATGGCACACACACAATCTAATGTCCATAAAAATCCTTCTTTAACCCCGTCTCCTCCCCTTCATTTACACTGACTGAAGTGGATTTAATAAGTGGCATCAATAAGGGATCATAGATTTCACCTGGATTCACCTGGTCAGTCTGTCATGGAAAGAGCAGCTGTTCATAATGTTTACTCAGTGTAGTTATAACTTACCAGGCCATTCTTAAACTCTGGTTTTCCATCTATCATTCTCATGTTCTGAATCCTGGTCTTGACGATGTCGACGGGCATGGACGCTGCCGTGGTTACCAGACCGCTGATCATACTGGCACAGAAATGGAGGAAGATACCGTCCACAAAATACCCTGGGGGCGGAAGAGAAGTTATTCAAAATGAATGGATTACTGTAGGAACCACACCCTAACCCATCTAGGAGAACCACACCCTAACCCGTCTAGGAGAACCACACCCTAACCCGTCTAGGAGAACCACACCCTAACCCGTCTAGGAGAACCACACCCTAACCCGTCTAGGAGAACCACACCCTAACCCGTCTAGGAGAACCACACCCTAACCCGTCTAGGAGAACCACACCCTAACCCGTCTAGGAGAACCACACCCTAACCCGTCTAGGAGAACCACACCCTAACCCGTCTAGGAGAACCACACCCTAACCCGTCTAGGAGAACCACACCCTAACCCATCTAGGAGAACCACACCCTAACCCATCTAGGAGAACCACACCCTAACCCATCTAGGAGAACCACACCCTAACCCATCTAGGAGAACCACACCCTAACCCATCTAGGAGAACCACACCCTAACCCATCTAGGAGAACCACACCCTAACCCATCTAGGAGAACCACACCCTAACCCGTCTAGGAGAACCACACCCTAACCCATCTAGGAGAACCACACCCATAACCCATCTAGGAGAACCACACCCTAACCCATCTAGGAGAAACACACCCATAACCCATCTAGGAGAAACACACCCTAACCCATCTAGGAGAAACACACCCTAACCCATCTAGGAGAACCACACCCTAACCCATCTAGGAGAACCACACCCTAACCCATCTAGGAGAACCACACCCTAACCCATCTCGGAGAACCACACCCTAACCCATCTAGGAGAACCACACCCTAACCCATCTAGGAGAACCACACCCTAACCCATCTAGGAGAACCACACCCTAACCCATCTAGGAGAACCACACCCTAACCCGTCTAGGAGAACCACACCCTAACCCATCTAGGAGAACCACACCCTAACCCATCTAGGAGAACCACACCCTAACCCATCTTTTAGAAGAGAAAGGAGGTCTCCTAACCAGCTATATAACTAAACCATTGGTTGTTGGGGACTCGGATGAGGGTTAGAATTAGAGGTTAGGGGTTACCTGTCTCTATAAGAGCCTGTTTGCTCTGAGAGTGGGAGGGAAAGAGGTCAGGGGTTACCCGTCTCTATAAGAGCCTGTTTGATCAGAGTGGGAGGGAAAGAGGTCAGGGGTTACCTGTCTCTATAAGAGCCTGTTTGATCAGAGTGGGAGGGAAAGAGGTCAGGGGTTACCTGTCTCTATAAGAGCCTGTTTGATCAGAGTGGGAGGGAAAGAGGTCAGGGGTTACCTGTCTCTATAAGAGCCTGTTTGCTCTGAGAGTGGGAGGGAAAGAGGTCAGGGGTTACCCGTCTCTATAAGAGCCTGTTTGATCAGAGTGGGAGGGAAAGAGGTCAGGGGTTACCTGTCTCTATAAGAGCCTGTTTGCTCTGAGAGTGGGAGGGAAAGAGGTCAGGGGTTACCTGTCTCTATAAGAGCCTGTTTGCTCTGAGAGTGGGAGGGAAAGAGGTCAGGGGTTACCTGTCTCTATAAGAGCATGTTTGCTCTGAGAGTAGGAGGGAAAGAGGTCAGGGGTTACCTGTCTCTATAAGAGCCTGTTTGCTCTGAGAGTAGGAGGGAAAGAGGTCAGGGGTTACCTGTCTCTATAAGAGCCTGTTTGCTCTGAGAGTAGGGAAAGAGGTCAGGGGTTACCTGTCTCTATAAGAGCCTGTTTGGAAAGAGGTCAGGGGTTACCTGTCTCTATAAGAGCCTGTTTGCTCTGAGAGTGGGAGGGAAAGAGGTCAGGGGTTACCTGTCTCTATAAGAGCATGTTTGCTCTGAGAGTAGGAGGGAAAGAGGTCAGGGGTTACCTGTCTCTATAAGAGCTTGTTTGCTCTGAGAGTAGGAGGGAAAGAGGTCAGGGGTTACCTGTCTCTATAAGAGCTTGTTTGCTCTGAGAGTAGGAGGGAAAGAGGTCAGGGGTTACCTGTCTCTATAAGAGCCTGTTTGCTCTGAGAGTAGGAGGGAAAGAGGTCAGGGGTTACCTGTCTCTATAAGAGCCTGTTTGCTCTGAGAGTAGGAGGCCAGCTGGGCAGCGTTGACCACTACAGCACGGGCCATGGTGGGAATACAGCCCTGGAGGAACACACACACGGTTACTGTTTTTGTTAAGCTCAGCAGTCTCTCAGAGGTCTGTACTGGAAAATAATATCAGTGGTACAGTGGTAGTATAGTAGCAGTGGTATGGTGGTAGTATAGTAACAGTGGTAGTATAGTAACAGTGGTAGTATAGTAGCAGTGGTAGTATAGTAGCAGTGGTAGTGGCCTGGTGGTAGTATAGTAGCAGTGGTATGGTGGTAGTATAGTAGCAGTGGTATGGTGGTAGTATAGTAGCAGTGGTAGTATAGTAGCAGTGGTAGTGGCTGGTGGTAGTATAGTAGCAGTGGTATGGTGGTAGTATAGTAGCAGTGGTATGGTGGTAGTATAGTAGCAGTGGTAGTATAGTAGCAGTGGTAGTATAGTAGCAGTGGTATAGTGGTAGTATAGTAGCAGTGGTATAGTGGTAGTATAGTAGCAGTGGTATAGTGGTAGTATAGTAGCAGTGGTATGTGGTAGTATAGTAGTAGTGGTATAGTGGTAGTATAGTAGCAGTGGTATGGTGGTAGTATAGTAGCAGTGGTATAGCGGTAGTATAGTAGCAATGACATAGTGGTAGTATAGTAGTATAGCCGTAGTATAGTAGCACCGGTATAGTGGTAGTATAGAAGCAGTGGTAGTATAGTAGTATAGCGGTAGTATAGTAGCAATGGTATAGTGGTAGTACAGTAGCAGTGGTAGTATAGTAGTATAGCGGTAGTATAGTAGCAGTGGTAGTATAGTAGCAGTGGCATAGTGGTAGTATCGTAGCAGTGGTATATTGGTAGTATAGTAGCAGTGGTAGCATAGTAGCAGTTGTAGTATAGTAGCAGTTGTAGTATAGTAGCAGTGGTATAGCAGTAGTATAGTAGCAGTGGAATAGTGGCAGTATAGTAGCAGTGGTAGTATAGTAACAGTGGTATAGTGGTAGTATAGTAGCAGTGGTATAGTGGTAGTATAGTAGCAGCGGTAGTATAGTAGCAGTGGTATAGCGGTAGTATAGTAACAGTGGTATGGTGGTAGTATAGTAGCAGTGGTATCGTGGTAGTATAGTAACAGTGGTATGGTGGCAGTATAGTAACAGTGGTATGGTGGCAGTATAGTAACAGTGGTATGGTGGTAGTATAGTAGCAGTGGCAGAGAGTATAGTCATTTGTAGTATAGTAATAGTATATTTATTAGTAATATAGTATATTTATTAATAGTAGAGTGTATCCATTAGTAGTGTAGTATATGTATTAGTAGTATAGTAGTAGTGTAGAAATAGTATATTAGCAGTATAGAAATAGTATTGTAGTAGTGTAGAAATAGTATAGTAGTAGTATAGTAATAGTATAGTAGTCATGTAGAAATAGTATAGTAGTCATGAAGAAATAGTATAGTAGTGGTACAGAAATAGTATAGTAAGGGAATAGAAATAGTATAGTAGTAGAATAGAAATAGTATATTAGTAGTATAGAAATAGTATAGTAGTGGTATAGAAATAGTATAGTAAGGGAATAGTAGTCCTATAGTAGTAGTAGAGTAGTAGTAATATAGTAGTGTTGTAATCTTACCCTCCATAGTGTGGTGACCCCCTCTTTAGTGATGCTGTAGTATAGTAGTAGGTGTATAGTAGTTCTATAGTAGTAGTAGAGTAGTAGTAATAGTATCTTACCCTCCATAGTGTGGTGACCCCCTCTTTAGTGATGCTGTAGTATAGTAGTAGGTGTATAGTAGTCCTATAGTAGTAGTAGAGTAGTAGTAATATAGTAGTAATAGTATCTTACCCTCCATAGTGTGGTGACCCCCTCTTTAGTGATGCTGTAGTATAGTAGTAGGTGTATAGTAGTCCTATAGTAGTAGAGTAGTTGTGTAGTAGTAGTAATATAGTAGTAATAGTATCTTACCCTCCATAGTGTGGTGACCCCCTCTTCTTTAGTGATTCTGGCCAGAGCATTGAACACATTAGAATACCCTCTCTTCTGGTCTGCAGGGAGACTGGGGGAGAGAAAGAGAGCAAAGGGAGGGAGGGAGGGAGAGAAAGAGAGAGAGCGAGGGGAGGGAGGGAGGGAGAGAACGAGAGCGAGGGAGGGAAATTACACAATTAAACATAATTTAACTCCTGTTACCACTGTTCATCTTCTGTCTCACACCCTCCCTCCCACTGTCCGTCAGCGGTCACCCTCCCTCCCTCCCACTGTCCGTCAGCGGTCACCCTCCCCCTCCCTCTCACCGTCTGTCAGCGGTCACCCTCCCTCCCTCTCACCGTCCGTCAGCGGTCACCCTCCCTCCCTCTCACCGTCCGTCAGCGGTCACCCTCCCTCCCTCTCACCGTCCGTCTCCCTCCCTCCCTCTCACCGCGGTCTCCCTCCCTCCCTCTCACCGTCCGTCAGCGGTCTCCCTCCCTCCCTCTCACCGTCCGTCAGCGGTCTCCCTCCCTCCCTCTCACCGTCCGTGGTCTCCCTCCCTCCCTCCCTCTCCCCCCTCCGTCAGCGGTCAGCGGTCCTCCCCTCCCTCCCTCCCTCTCACCGTCCGTCAGCGGTCTCCCTCCCTCCCACCGTCCGTCAGCGGTCTCCCCCTCCCTCCCTCCCTCTCACCGTCCGTCAGCGGTCTCCCTCCTCCTCCCTCCCTCTCACCGTCCGTCAGCGGTCACCCTCCCTCCCTCTCACCGTCCGTCAGCGGTCTCCCTCCCTCCCTCTCACCGTCCGTCAGCGGTCTCCCTCCCTCCCACCGTCCGTCAGCGGTCCACCCTCCCTCTCCCTCTCACCGTCCGTCAGCGGTCACCCTCCCTCCCTCTCACCGTCCGTCAGCGGTCTCCCTCCCTCCCACCCCGTCCGTCAGCGGTCACCCTCCCTCCCACCGTCCGTCAGCGTCCACCCTCCCTCCCACCGTCCGTCAGCGGTCCACCCTCCCCTCCCACCGTCCGTCAGCGGTCACCCTCCCTCCCTCTCACCGTCCGTGGTCTCCCTCCCTCCCTCTCACCGTCCGTCAGCGGTCTCCCTCCCTCCCTCTCACCGTCCGTCAGCGGTCTCCCCTCACCGTCCCTCCCCCTCCCTCCCTCACCGTCCGTCAGCGGTCACCCTCCCTCCCTCTCACCGTCCGTCAGCGGTCACCCTCCCTCCCACCCTCCGTCAGCGTCCACCCTCCCTCCCACTGTCCGTCAGCGGTCCACCCTCCCTCCCACTGTCCGTCAGCGGTCCACCCTCCCTCCCTCTCACCGTCCGTCAGCGGTCTCCCTCCCTCCCTCTCACCGTCCGTCAGCGGTCCACCCTCCCTCCCACCGTCCGTCAGCGGTCCACCCCCTCCCCCTCACCCCTCCGTCAGCGGTCACCCTCCCTCCCTCTCACCGTCCATGGTCTCCCTCCCTCTCACCGTCCGTCAGCGGTCACCCTCCCTCCCTCCCTCCCTCCCTCCCTCTCCGTCCGTCAGCGGTCACCCTCCGTCCCTCTCACCGTCCGTCAGCGGTCACCCTCCCTCCCTCTCACCGTCCGTCAGCGGTCACCCCCTCCCTCCCACCCCTCCGTCAGCGGTCCACCCTCCCTCCCACTGTCCGTCAGCGGTCCACCCTCCCTCCCACTGTCCGTCAGCGGTCCACCCTCCCTCTCACCGTCCGTCAGCGGTCCACCCTCCCTCCCTCTCACCGTCCGTCAGCGGTCTCCCTCCCTCCCTCTCACCGTCCGTCAGCGGTGCACCCTCCCTCCCACCGTCCGTCAGCGGTCCACCCTCCCTCCCACCGTCCGTCAGCGGTCCACCCTCCCTCTCACCGTCCGTCAGCGGTCTCCCTCCCTCCCTCTCACCGTCCGTCAGCGGTCTCCCTCCCTCCCACCGTCCGTCAGCGGTCACCCTCCCTCCCACCGTCCGTCAGCGTCCACCCTCCCTCCCACCGTCCGTCAGCGGTCCACCCTCCCTCCCACCGTCCGTCAGCGGTCACCCTCCCTCCCTCTCACCGTCCGTGGTCTCCCTCCCTCCCTCTCACCGTCCGTCAGCGGTCTCCCTCCCTCCCACCGTCCGTCAGCGGTCTCCCTCCCTCTCACCGTCCGCCAGCGGTCTCCCTCCCTCCCTCCCTCTCACCGTCCGTCAGCGGTCACCCTCCCTCCCTCCCTCTCACCGTCCGTCCGTCAGCGGTCACCCTCCCTCCCTCTCACCGTCCGTCAGCAGCGGTCACCCTCCCTCCTCTCACCGTCCGTCAGGGTCTCCCCCTCCCTCTCACTCCCTCTCCCTCCCTCTCCGTCCGTCAGCGGTCACCCTCCCTCCCACCCTCCGTCAGCGTCTCCCTCCCTCCCTCCCACCGTCCGTCAGCGGTCCACCCTCCCTCCCACTGTCCGTCAGCGGTCCACCCTCCCTCCCTCTCACCGTCCGTCAGCGGTCTCCCTCCCTCCCTCTCACCGTCCGTCAGCGGTCCACCCTCCCTCCACCGTCCGTCAGCGGTCCACCCCTCCCCCTCACCGTCCGTCAGCGGTCACCCTCCCTCCCTCTCACCGTCCGTGGTCTCCCCACCCTCCCTCTCACCGTCCGTCAGCGGTCACCCTCCCTCCCTCCCTCCCTCTCACCGTCCGTCAGCGGTCACCCTCCGTCCCTCTCACCGTCCGTCAGCGGTCACCCTCCCTCCCTCTCACCGTCCGTCAGCGGTCACCCTCCCTCTCACCGTCCGTCAGCGGTCACCCTCCCTCCCACCGTCCGTCAGCGTCCACCCCCTCCCTCCCACTGTCCGTCAGCGGTCCACCCTCCCTCCCACTGTCCGTCAGCGGTCCACCCTCCCTCCCACTGTCACCGTCCGTCAGCGGTCCACCCCCTCCCTCCCTCTCACCGTCCGTCAGCGGTCTCCCTCCCTCCCTCTCACCGTCCGTCAGCGGTGCACCCTCCCCTCCCACCGTCCGTCAGCGGTCCACCCTCCCTCCCACCGTCCGTCAGCGGTCCACCCTCCCTCTCACCGTCCGTCAGCGGTCACCCTCCCTCCCTCTCACCGTCCGTCAGCGGTCTCCCTCCCTCCCACCGTCCGTCAGCGGTCACCCTCCCTCCCACCGTCCGTCAGCGGTCCACCCTCCCTCCCACCGTCCGTCAGCGGTCCACCCTCCCTCCCACCGTCCGTCAGCGGTCACCCTCCCTCCCTCTCACCGTCCGTGGTCTCCCTCCCTCCCTCTCACCGTCCGTCAGCGGTCTCCCTCCCTCCCTCTCACCGTCCGTCAGCGGTCTCCCTCCCTCCCTCTCACCGTCCGTCAGCGGTCTCCCTCCCTCCCTCTCACCGTCCGTCAGCGGTCTCCCCCCTCCCTCTCACCGTCCGTCAGCGGTCCTCCCTCCCTCCCTCCGTCCCGTCCCCTCAGCGGTCTCCCTCCCTCCCTCTCTCACCGTCCGTCAGCGGTCTCCCTCCCTCCCTCTCACCGTCCGTCAGCGGTCTCCCTCCCTCCCTCTCACCGTCCGTCAGCGGTCTCCCTCCCTCCCTCTCACCGTCCGTCAGCGGTCTCCCTCCCTCCCTCTCACCGTCCGTCAGCGGTCTCCCTCCCTCCCTCTCACCGTCCGTCAGCGGTCACCCTCCCTCCCTCCCTCTCACCGTCCGTCAGCGGTCTCCCCCCTCCCTCTCACCGTCCGTGGTCTCCCTCCCTCCCTCTCACCGTCCGTCAGCGGTCTCCCTCCCTCCCACCGTCCGTCAGCGGTCACCCTCCCTCCCACCGTCCGTCAGCGGTCACCCTCCCTCCAACCGTCCGTCAGCGTCCACCCTCCCTCCCACCGTCCGTCAGCGTCCACCCTCCCTCCCACTGTCCGTCAGCGGTCCACCCTCCCTCCCACTGTCCGTCAGCGGTCCACCCTCCCTCCCACTGTCCGTCAGCGGTCACCCTCCCTCCCTCCCTCTCACCGTCCGTGGTCTCCCTCCCTCCCTCCGCCAGCGGTCTCCCTCACTCCCTCTCACCGTCCGTCAGCGGTCACCCTCCCTCCCTCCCTCTCACCGTCCGTCAGCGGTCACCCTCCCTCCCTCCCTCTCACCGTCCGTCAGCGGTCTCCCTCCCTCCCTCCCTCTCACCGTCCGTCAGCGGTCTCCCTCCCTCCCTCTCACCGTCCGTCAGCGGTCACCCCTCCCTCCCTCTCACCGTCCGTCAGCGGTCACCCTCCCTCCCACCGTCCGTCAGTGTCCACCCTCCCTCCCACCGTCCGTCAGCGGTCCACCCCCTCCCTCCCACCGTCCGTCAGCGGTCCACCCTCCCTCCCACCGTCCGTCAGCGGTCCACCCTCCCTCCCACTGTCCGTCAGCGGTCTCCCTCCCTCCCTCTCACCGTCCGTCAGCGGTCTCCCTCCCTCCCAGCGGTCTCCCTCTCACCGTCCGTCAGCGGTCTCCCTCCCTCCCTCTCACCGTCCGTCAGCGGTCCACCCTCCCTCCCTCTCACCGTCCGTCAGCGGTCACCCTCCCTCCCTCACCGTCCGTCAGCGGTCTCCCTCCCTCCCACCGTCTCACCCTCCCCCCTCTCACCGTCCGTCAGCGGTCACCCTCCCTCCCTCTCACCGTCCGTGGTCTCCCTCCCTCCCTCTCACCGTCCGTCAGCGGTCTCCCTCCCTCCCTCTCACCGTCCGTCAGCGGTCTCCCTCCCTCCCTCTCACCGTCCGTCAGCGGTCTCCCTCCCTCCCACCGTCCGTCAGCGGTCTCCCTCCCTCCCACCGTCCGTCAGCGTCCACCCTCCCTCCCACCGTCCGTCAGCGTCCACCCTCCCTCCCACCGTCCGTGGTCCACCCTCCCTCCCACCGTCCGTCAGCGGTCCACCCTCCCTCCCACCGTCCGTCAGCGGTCCACCCTCCCTCCCACTGTCCGTCAGCGGTCACCCTCCCTCCCTCCCTCACCGTCCCGTGGTCTCCCTCCCTCCCCGTCCGCCAGCGGTCACCCTCCCTCCCTCTCACCGTCCGTCAGCGGTCTCCCTCCCTCCCCCCTCTCACCGTCCGTCAGCGGTCACCCTCCCTCCCTCTCACCGTCCGTCAGCGGTCACCCTCCCTCCCTCTCACCGTCCGTCAGCGGTCACCCTCCCCCTCCCACCGTCCGTCAGCGGTCCACCCTCCCTCCCACCGTCCGTCAGCGGTCCCCTCCCTCCCTCCCACCGTCCGTCAGCGTCCGTCCCACCCTCCCTCCCACCGTCCGTCAGCGGTCCACCCTCCCTCCCACCGTCCGTCAGCGGTCCACCCTCCCTCCCACCGTCCGTCACCGTCCGTCAGCGGTCCCTCCCCACCGTCCGTCCCTCCCACCACCGTCCGTCAGCGGTCCACCCTCCCTCCCACCGTCCGTCAGCGGTCCACCCTCCCTCTCACCGTCCGTCAGCGGTCACCCTCCCTCCCTCTCACCGTCCGTGGTCTCCCTCCCTCTCACCGTCCGTCAGCGGTCTCCCTCCCTCTCACCCTCCCTCCCTCTCACCGTCCGTCAGCGGTCACCCCGTCCCTCCCTCTCACCGTCCGTCAGCGGTCACCCTCCCTCCCTCTCACCGTCCGTCAGCGGTCACCCTCCCTCCCTCCCACCGTCCGTCAGCGGTCCACCTCCCTCCCTCCCACCGTCCGTCAGCGGTCCACCCTCCCTCCCACCGTCCGTCAGCGGTCCACCCTCCCTCTCCCCCGTCCGTCAGCGGTCACCCCTCCCTCCCCTCCCCCGTCCGTCAGCGGTCACCCTCCCTCCTTCTCCCCGTCCGTCAGCGGTCACCCTCCCTCCTTCTCCCCGTCCGTCAGCGGTCACCCTCCCTCCTTCTCCCCCACCGTCCGTCAGCGGTCACCCCCCTCCTTCTCCCCGTCCGTCAGCGGTCACCCTCCCTCCGTCCGTCAGCGGTCACCCTCCTTCCCCGTCCGTCAGCGGTCACCCTCCCTCCTTCTCCCCGTCCGTCAGCGGTCACCCTCCCCTTCCTCCCGTCCGGTCACCCTCCCTCCCTCCCCGTCCGTCAGCGGTCACCCTCCCTCCTTCTCCCGTCCGTCAGCGGTCACCCTCCCTCCTTCTCCCCGTCCGTCAGCGGTCACCCTCCCTCCTTCTCCCCGTCCGTCAGCGGTCACCCTCCCTCCTTCTCCCCGTCCGTCAGCGGTCACCCTCCCTCCTTCTCCCCGTCCGTCAGCGGTCACCCTCCCTCCTTCTCCCCGTCCGTCAGCGGTCACCCTCCCTCCTTCTCCCCGTCCGTCAGCGGTCACCCTCCCTCCCTCCCCGTCCGTCAGCGGTCACCCTCCCTCCTTCTCCCCGTCCGTCAGCGGTCCCCCCCTCCCCTTCCTCCCCGTCCGTCAGCGGTCACCCTCCCTCCTTCTCCCCCACGTCCGTCAGCGGTCACCCTCCCTCCTTCTCCCCGTCCGTCAGCGGTCACCCTCCCTCCTCTCTCACTCCCTCCCACCGTCTCCCCGTCCGTCAGCGGTCACCCCCCTCCTTCTCCCCGTCCGTCAGCGGTCACCCCTCCCTCCTTCTCCCCGTCCCGTCAGCGGTCACCCTCCCTCCCTTCTCCCCGTCCGTCAGCGGTCACCCTCCCTCCTTCTCCCCGTCCGTCAGCGGTCACCCTCCCTCCTTCTCCCCGTCCGTCAGCGGTCACCCTCCCTCCCTTCTCCCCGTCCGTCAGCGGTCACCCTCCCTCCCTTCTCCCGTCCGTCAGCGGTCACCCTCCCTCCTTCTCCCCGTCCGTCAGCGGTCACCCTCCCTCCTTCTCCCCGTCCGTCAGCGGTCACCCTCCCTCCTTCTCCCCGTCCGTCAGCGGTCACCCTCCCTCCTTCTCCCCGTCCCCTCCAGCGGTCACCCTCCCTCCTTCTCCCCCTCCCACCGTCAGCGGTCACCCTCCCTCCTTCTCCCCGTCCGTCAGCGGTCACCCCCTCCCTCCCTTCTCCCCGTCCGTCAGCGGTCACCCTCCCTCCCTCCTTCTCCCCGTCCGTCAGCGGTCACCCTCCCTCCTTCTCCCCGTCCGTCAGCGGTCACCCTCCCTCCTTCTCCCCGTCCGTCAGCGGTCACCCCCCTCCCTCTCCCCGTCCGTCAGCGGTCACCCTCCCTCCCTCCCCGTCCGTCAGCGGTCACCCTCCCTCCTTCTCCCCCGTCCGTCAGCGGTCACCCTCCCTCCTTCTCCCCGTCCGTCAGCGGTCACCCTCCCTCCTTCTCCCCGTCCGTCAGCGGTCACCCTCCCTCCTTCTCCCCGTCCGTCAGCGGTCACCCTCCCTCCTTCTCCCCGTCCGTCAGCGGTCACCCTCCCTCCTTCTCCCCGTCCGTCAGCGGTCACCCTCCCTCCTTCTCCCCGTCCGTCAGCGGTCACCCTCCCTCCCTCTCCCCGTCCGTCAGCGGTCACCCTCCCTCCCTCCCTCCCCCCCCGTCAGCGGTCACCCTCCCTCCCTCTCCCCGTCCGTCAGCGGTCACCCTCCCTCCTTCTCCCCGTCCGTCAGCGGTCACCCTCCCTCCTTCTCCCCGTCCGTCAGCGGTCACCCCTCCCTCCTTCTCCCCGTCCGTCAGCGGTCACCCTCCCTCCTTCTCCCCGTCCGTCAGCGGTCACCCTCCCTCCTTCTCCCCGTCCGTCAGCGGTCACCCTCCCTCCTTCTCCCCGTCCGTCAGCGGTCACCCTCCCTCCTTCTCCCCGTCCGTCAGCGGTCACCCTCCCTCCTTCTCCCCGTCCGTCAGCGGTCACCCCTCCCTCCCTCTCCCCGTCCGTCAGCGGTCACCCTCCCTCCTTCTCCCCGTCCGTCAGCGGTCACCCTCCCTCCTTCTCCCCGTCCGTCAGCGGTCACCCTCCCTCCCTCTCCCCGTCCGTCAGCGGTCACCCTCCCTCCCTCTCACTGTCCGTGGTCACCCTCCCTCCCACCCCCCTCTCACCGTCCGTCAGCGGTCATCCTGATCAAGGCGACTTCAGCAGGTGTTCCTACGAAGGCTCCGGTTGCTCCAGCCGTCATACCAATCAGAGCCTTCATGAGGAAGTTGGGCGGGGTCCCGTCCTGTCCCGTCATCTTCTCAAACAACACCGTGTAGATACCTAACCTCGTTGTGGTGTAGGTAGCCTGGCGGAGTAGACCTGCTGACAGACTGGAAACAACAACATGATGTAGATACCTAACCCACACCATGTTGGTAGTCTGGTGGAACAGACCTGCTGACAGACTGGAAACATGATGTAGATACCTAACCCACACCATGTTGGTAGTCTGGTGGAACAGACCTGCTGACAGACTGGACACATGATGTAGATACCTAACCCACACCATGTTGGTAGTCTGGTGGAACAGACCTGCTGACAGACTGGAAACATGATGTAGATACCTAACCCACACCATGTTGGTAGTCTGGTGGAACAGACCTGCTGACAGACTGGACACAACAACATGATGTAGATACCTAACCCACACCATGTTGGTAGTACCCTTCTCACCGTCCGTCAGGTGGAACAGACCTGCTGACAGACTGGAAACATGATGTAGATACCTAACCCACACCATGTTGGTAGTCTGGTGGAACAGACCTGCTGACAGACTGGACACAACAACATGATGTAGATACCTAACCCACACCATGTTGGTAGTCTGGTGGAACAGACCTGCTGACAGACTGGAAACATGATGTAGATACCTAACCCACACCATGTTGGTAGTCTGGTGGAACAGACCTGCTGACAGACTGGACACAACAACATGATGTAGATACCTAACCCACACCATGTTGGTAGTCTGGTGGAACAGACCTGCTGACAGACTGGACACAACAACATGATGTAGATACCTAACCCACACCATGTTGGTAGTCTGGTGGAACAGACCTGCTGACAGACTGGACACAACAACATGATGTAGATACCTAACCCACACCATGTTGGTAGTCTGGTGGAACAGACCTGCTGACAGACTGGAAACATGATGTAGATACCTAACCCACACCATGTTGGTAGTCTGGTGGAACAGACCTGCTGACAGACTGGAAACATGATGTAGATACCTAACCCACACCATGTTGGTAGTCTGGTGGAACAGACCTGCTGACAGACTGGAAACAACAACATGATGTAGATACCTAACCCACACCATGTTGGTAGTCTGGTGGAACAGACCTGCTGACAGACTGGAAACATGATGTAGATACCTAACCCACCCATGTTGGTAGTCTGGTGGAACAGACCTGCTGACAGACTGGAAACATGATGTAGATACCTAACCCACACCATGTTGGTAGTCTGGTGGAACAGACCTGCTGACAGACTGGAAACATGATGTAGATACCTAACCCACACCATGTTGGTAGTCTGGTGGAACAGACCTGCTGACAGACTGGAAACATGATGTAGATACCTAACCCACACCATGTTGGTAGTCTGGTGGAACAGACCTGCTGACAGACTGGAAACATGATGTAGATACCTAACCCACACCATGTTGGTAGTCTGGTGGAACAGACCTGCTGACAGACTGGAAACATGATGTAGATACCTAACCCACACCATGTTGGTAGTCTGGTGGAACAGACCTGCTGACAGACTGGAAACATGATGTAGATACCTAACCCACACCATGTTGGTAGTCTGGTGGAACAGACCTGCTGACAGACTGGACACAACAACATGATGTAGATACCTAACCCACACCATGTTGGTAGTCTGGTGGAACAGACCTGCTGACAGACTGGACACAACAACATGATGTAGATACCTAACCCACACCATGTTGGTAGCCTGGTGGACAGAATTAGTGTAATAGTAGAGTAGTACTTTCATAATGGTATTAGTAGTATTGTAACAGTATAGTAATATTGGATGATAACTTGTTTTGAACTAGGACAGAGGAATTTATAACAGACATTTTCCAGACATAACTTAGGTAAAGGAGATCCCCTGATTGTATGGGACACTTTTAAATGTGCCTTTAGATGCAATTCTCTAAAACAAAAGCCATTGAGGTTAAAAGGGTAAACAAAGGAAATTGAAGGACTAAGAGTACATATACATTTCAAGTCGGAACTTTACATACACTTAGGTTGGAGTCATTAAAACTCGTTTTTCAACCACTACACAAATTTCTTGTAAAAACCTTGTTGGGCTAGGGGGCAGAATTTTAACGTCTGGATGAAAATCGTGCCCAAAGTAAACTGCCTGTTACTCAGGCCCAGAAGCTAGGATATGCATATTATTAGTAGGTTTGGATAGAAAACTCTAAAGTTTCCAAAACTGTTCAAATAATGTCTGTGAATATAACAGAACTGATATGGCAGGCAAAAACCCAAGGAAAATCCATCCAGGAAGTGCCATTATGTTTTTCCATTGAAAGCCTATCCACCATATAAAGGGATATGACCCAGATTGCATTCCATATGGCTTCCACTAGATGTCAACAGTCTTTAGACATTGTTTCAGGCTTTTATTCTGAAAAATGTGGGAGATACAGAACATTCAATCAGTGGCCAGTGGATGCTGTCCCCTACCCTAGTGAAGTTAACAAACTATAGTTTGGCAAGTCGGTTAGGACACCTACTTTGTGCATGACAAGTAATTTTTCCAACAACTGTTTACAGACAGATTATTTCACTGTATCCCAACTCCAGTGGGTCAGAAGTTTGCATACACTAAGTTGACTTGGCTTTAAACAGCTTGGAAAATTCCAGAAAATGTCAGGGCTTTAGAAGATTATGTTAGGCGAATTAACATAATTTGAGTCAATTGGAGGTGTACCTGTAGATGTATTTCAAGGCCTACCTTCAAACTCAGTGCCTCTCTGCTTGACATCATGGGAAAAATCAAAAGAAATCAGCCAACACCTCAGAAAAAAAATTGTAGACCTCCACAAGTCTGGTTCATCCTTGGGAGTCATTTCCAAACTCCTGAAGGTACCATGTTCATCTGTACAAACAATAGTACGCAAGTATAAACACCATGGGACCACGCAGCCCTCATACCGCTCAGGAAGGAGATGTGTTCTGTCTCTTAGAGATGAATGTACTTTGGTGCGAAAAGTGCAAATCAAGGACAACAGCAAAGGACCTTGTGAAGATGCTGGAGGAAACAGGTACAAAAGTATCTATATCCACAGTAAAACTAAGTCCTATATCGACATAAGCTGAAAGGCCGCTCGGCAAGGAAGAAGCCACTGCTCCAAAACTGCCATAAAAAAGCCAGACTATGGTTTGCAACTGCACATGGGGACAAAGATGGTACTTTTTGGAGAAATGTTCTCGTCTGATGAAACAAAATTAGAACTGTTTGGCCATAATGACCATCGTCATGTTTGGAGGAAAAAGGGGGAGGCTTGCAAGACGAAGAACACCACTCCAACCGTGAAGCACAGGGGTGGCAGCATCATGTTGTGGGGGTGCTTTGCTGCAGGAGGGACTGGTGCACTTCGCAAAATAGATGGCTTCATGAGGAAAGGAAATTTATGTGGATATATTGAAGCAACATCTCAAGACATCAGCCAGAAAGTTAAAGCTTGGTCGCAAATGGGTCTTCCAAATGGATAATGACCCCAAGCATACTTCCAAAGTTGTGGCAAAATGGCTTAAGGACAACAAAGTCAATGTATTGTGAGTGGCCATCACAAAGCGGGAGGGAGGGAGAGAGGCCAGGAAATCTCCAGGGCTGAATGGTTGTTGATCTACTCAGAGGACCGTTATTAGCATGTTTGAACCACTCCAACAAAAATGGTAAATTATCAGATAACTCAACAAGAAGGTCTGACTTCATTATTACTGAAACGGGATCTAAGTGGTAAATATAAAGAACATTAAAAAACATGGAGGCCCTTTACACTCTAGTGATCAAAAATTATAGCAAAACAAATAGCGCATAGAATTAAAAAAGTATTGTTGGATATTATTCATCCTAATCAGACAGCTTTTTTAAATGGACGATACATTGGAGATAATATAATTTATTGGAGATAATATAAGTACTGGAAACAATAGAACACTATGAAAAATCTGGGAAACCAGGCCTGGTATTCATAGCTGACTTTAAAAAGGCTTTTGATCAAGTATGACTGGAATTTATATATAAATGCCTGGAATATTTCAATTTAGGAGAGTCTCTTATACAATGGGTTAAAGTTATGTATAGTAAACCCCAGGTGTAAAATAGTAAATAATGCCTACTTCTCAGAAAGTATTCAACTGGCAAGAGGAGTAAAACAAGGTTGTCCCCTATCAGCATATCTATTTATTATGGCCACAGAAATGTTAGCTATTAAAATCAGATCCAACAATAATCAAGGGATTAGAAATCCAGGGTTTAAAAACAAAGATGTCATTGTACTCGATGATTCATGTTGTTTTCTTTTAAATCCACAATTAGAATCCCTCCACGGACTCAGAGGATCTAGATACTTTTAGAATCTGAATCCCTCCACGGACTCATAGAGGATCTAGATACTTTTAGAATCTGAATCCCTCCATGACCTCATAGAGGATCTAGATACTTTTAGAATCTGAATCCCTCCATGACCTCAGAGGATCTAGATACTTTTAGAATCTGAATCCCTCCATGACCTCATAGAGGATCTAGATACTTTTAGAATCTGAATCCCTCCACAGCCTCAGAGGATCTAGATACTAAGTAAGTATTAGCAGCATAGCAACAGTATGGTAAGTAGTATTAGTAGTACAGTAATGGTATAGTAGTAGTATATAATAGCATAGTAACAGTATGGTATGTAGTATTAGTAGTACAGTAATGGTATAGTAGTAGAATATAATAGCATAGTAACAGTATGGTAAGTAGTATTAGTAGTACAGTAATGGTATAGTAGTAGTATATAATAGCATAGTAGTACTAACCCAGTGTAGATTTAGCAGCATAGTAACAGTATGGTAAGTAGTATATAATAGCATAGTAGTACTAACCCAGTGTAGATGCCTCCTAGTCCTTCATTCTTCAGTATAGATGCCAGAGCATGGAAGCTGGTCTTGTATTCCCGGGCCTTTCCTCCCTGACCACTCAGCTGCATCCTGTTCTTCACTAGATCTAGAGGCTGGACGAACACTGTCGCTCCCATCCTGGAGAAGGGGGAGGGACACAGAGAGAATCCATCTGTTATTTCATAGTTTTTATGTCTTCACTATTATTCTACAATGTAGAAAATAACAAAAAATAAAAACCCTTGAATGAGTAGGTGTGTCCAAACTACTGACCGTTGCTGTATAGATCGATGTTTTATCTAGATGTGTTGTATATTGACAGGTACTGTATGTATGTATGTATGTATGTACAGTGGGGCAAAAAAAGTATTTAGTCAGCCACCAATTGTGCAAGTTCTCCCACTTAAAAAGATGAGAGGCCTGTAATTTTCATCATAGGTAGTACACTTCAATTATGACAGACAAAATGAAAGTATTGAGATAAACTTTTGTTATTGACCAAATAGTAATTTTCCACCATAATTTGGAAATAAATTCATTAAAAATCCTACAATGTGATTTTCTGGATTTTTTTCTCTCACTTTCTCTGTCCTAGTTGAAGTGTACCTATGATGAAAATTACAGGCCTTTCATCTTTTTAAGTGGGAGAACTTGCACAATTGGTGGCTGACTAAATACTTTTTTGCCCCACTGTATGTATATAAATGAGTAGGTGTGTCCAGACTATTGACTGGTACTGCAGACAGACATTGTTTTATCTAGATTTGAACAATAACCTAAAACAAAAAGCCAAATATACACCGGAGTTGCTAACCAAGATGAAATTGAATGTTCCTGAGAGGCCAAGTTACAGTTTGGACTTAAATCTGCTTTTAAATCTGTAAAGATTTGAAAATTGCTGTATAGCCATGATCCAACACCTTCACAGTGCTTGAAGAATATATATATATATATATTTTTAAAGGGTCAAATACAGTCTTGTACAATCCATATGTGAAAAGCTCTTATAGACTCAAGAAGACTCACAGCTCTCAGACTCAAGAAGACTCACAGCTCTCAGACTCAAGAAGACTCACAGCTCTCAGACTCAAGAAGACTCACAGCTCTCAGACTCAAAAGACTCACAGCTCTCAGACTCAAAAGACTCACAGCTCTCAGACTCAAAAAGACTCACAGCTCTCAGACTCAAAAGACTCACAGCTCTCAGACTCAAAAAGACTCACAGCTCTCAGACTCAAAAAGACTCACAGCTCTCAGACTCAAAAGACTCACAGCTCTCAGACTCAAGAAGACTCACAGCTCTCAGACTCAAGAAGACTCACAGCTCTCAGACTCAAGAAGACTCACAGCTCTCAGACTCAAGAAGACTCACAGCTCTCAGACTCAAGAAGACTCACAGCTGTCATCAAGGCCAGAGGTGATTCTAACATGTATTGACTCATGGAGCTGAATACTTATGTGACAACCATATTTTAACTTTTTTTTAATTTTATTTTTTATTAAACAATCTTTAAAAAAAATATTCCACTTTGACAGAGCATTTTGTGCAGATTGTTGATGGAAAATTACAATTTAATCCACTTGGTTAAACAATAAAATGTGAAGAAAGCATTGGGGTCTGAAAACTTTGGCAAGGCACTGTAGTCTTCAAGTTGGAATCCACTGCGGTGAAACTGCCACATCCGTTTGTGATATTACAAGAACAAAGACAACAAAAACAAACACTA
The DNA here is from genome assembly GCF_018296145.1 of Oncorhynchus tshawytscha. NCBI lineage: Eukaryota > Metazoa > Chordata > Actinopteri > Salmoniformes > Salmonidae > Oncorhynchus > Oncorhynchus tshawytscha. The sequence goes on along the minus strand of NC_056438.1, from coordinate 296,563 downwards.
TTTAAGAGTAGAAGAGCAGAGAAAAGCAGAGAAGAAGAGCAGAGAAAAGCAGAGAAGAAGAGCAGAGAAAAGCAGAGAAGAAGAGCAGCGAAGAAGAGCAGAGAAAAGCAGAGTAGAAGAGCAGAGAAAAGCAGAGTAGAAGAGCAGAGAAAAGCAGAGAAGAAGAGCAGCGAAGAAGAGCAGAGAAAAGCAGAGAAGAAGAGCAGAGAAGAACAGCAGAGAAAAGCAGAGAAGAGCAGCGAAGAACAGCAGAGAAAAGCAGAGAAGAAGAGCAGAGAAGAGCAGAGAAGAAGAGCAGAGAAAAGCAGAGAAGAAGAGCAGAGAAGAAGAGCAGCGAAGAAGAGCAGAGAAAAGCAGAGAAGAGCAGAGAAAAGCAGAGAAGAAGAGCAGCGAAGAAGAGCAGAGAAAAGCAGAGTAGAAGAGCAGAGAAAAGCAGAGAAGAAGAGCAGCGAAGAAGAGCAGAGAAAAGCAGAGAAGAAGAGCAGCGAAGAAGAGCAGAGAAAAGCAGAGAAGAAGAGCAGCGAAGAAGAGCAGAGAAGAGCAGAGAAGAAGAGCAGAGAAGAAGAGAAGAGCAGCGAAGAAGAGCAGAGAAAAGCAGAGAAGAAGAGCAGAGAAGAAGAGCAGAGAAGCAGAGAAGAGCAGCAGAGAAAAGCAGAGAAGAAGAGCAGCGAAGAAGAGCAGAGAAAAGCAGAGAAGAAGAGCAGAGAAGAGCAGCAGAGAAGCAGAGAAGAGCAGCGAAGAAGAGCAGAGAAAAGCAGAGAAGAAGAGCAGCGAAGAACAGCAGAGTAGAACAGCAGATATCAGCTCTGCATGCGTGCGAGGAGACATAAGGGCCTTCAGTGTTATGCCCACAGCACAGACAGAAATACACCAACATCACCATACACAGCCAACCCACTGTCATCACACCACTACAGTACGGGTACTCCCACTACACTGAGAAGAGACCATTCTGAATAGCACCCTCCTCTACTAGCAGTAAAGCCAATATGACCCTCTCTACACTGATAGCGCACTTGGTGTAAACTCTACCTCAAACACCCTTTTGATAGATCAGAGGCTATACTTGACAGGCTAGGGTCCCAGGTCTCTCTCTCTCTCTGAGAGAACAGGCTAGGGTCCCAGGTCTCTCTCTCTCTCTCTCTGAGAGAACAGGCTAGGGTCCCAGGTCTCTCTCTCTCTGAGAGAACAGGCTAGGGTCCCAGGTCTCTCTCTCTCTGAGAGAACAGGCTAGGGTCCCAGGTCTCTCTCTCTCTGAGAGAACAGGCTAGGGTCCCAGGTCTCTCTCTCTCTGAGAGAACAGGCTAGGGTCCCAGGTCTCTCTCTCTCTGAGAGAACAGGCTAGGGTGTCCCAGGTCTCTCTCTGAGAGAACAGGCTAGGGTGTCCCAGGTCTCTCTCTGAGAGAACAGGCTAGGGTCCCAGGTCTCTCTCTCTCTCTCTCTCTCTCTCTCTGAGAGAACAGGCTAGGGTCCCAGGTCTTTCTCTCTGAGAGAACAGGCTAGGGTCCAAGGTCTCTCCCTCTCTCTGAGAGAACATGGTAGGTTAACATGCCCATATCTGGGAGGGTATTTGTATTTATTAGGGTAAGGGTCTGAGGGAATTTCTTTGTCTTTGAGGTCTTGACATTTAATAAGACTGGAACAGTATGTGCATGACTGATACGCGACACATTCAGACACTCATCCTATTAATGTTGGGACTATTCTGCAGAAACTGGCTGATACATAAACTCACCCTGTAGGCTTCATTTTTATAAGGATGAGCCCAACTCGTAAACATACACGAGTTTTAGACAGGCCGCTAATTTTCAACCGCAGTCCCTGAGCAGGTTATTGTTTTTAAATTACAATACTGAAAAACAATGGGCAGTGAGCACCCGCAGAGCAACATAAGACTAGTAACACGTAGTACGCAGCCAGAGCAACATAAGACTAGTAACACGTAGTACGCAGCCAGAGCAACATAAGACAAGTAACACGTAGTACGCAGCCAGAGCAACATAAGACAAGTAACACGTAGTACGCAGCCAGAGCAACATAAGACAAGTAACACGTAGTACGCAGACAGAGCAATAGCACAAAAAGAAACAAAACAAAAGACATAAACGCAACAGTGTTTCCACACCTCACAAGCTACAGACAGCATGGAAAGCGGCAACACACAGCTAGGGGTTATGTTGGTGGTCATAGAGCTTGAACGTAACCGGAGGCATCGACATACAGTTGTCTGGGCCGAACTAGCGGTCAGTGCGTCTGTGGACAGACCCAAATGTCAACGCGTGTGTGCGAAGGTTGACGCCATTATGCCGGGATAGTAACATCTACCGGGCAGTCAACATGCACCGGAAACACACACGAGCTTATCACTTAATGATTACATTAATTCATTACTAAACACATGTTATTCTCGGTTTCTAACTCCCTCTCTAATTTAGTATGCTGTGCCCCTGACCGGTAACCGAGCACCGCTGTCAGCGGGGCTGCTGTGTGAGTGTGACCGCTAAGAGCGGCCTGTAGCCCGGGTACCTACCCTGCCAGTCCCCCAAAGAGGAACTTAATGGCCTTGGGAGAGGTCTTCGGTTTGGAAGCTTCCGCCATTTTCTCTTTGGCTCTTTTCAAACCGGACGACAGTCCCTCGTTAAAGGCCCTGATTCTGGTCGGTGCTTTACCTCTAGCGATGGAGCAAGGTGACACACGGGGGCGCGCACGCACAGACGAAGGGGAAGTAGGTGGACCAATGGGGAGGGGCGAAGAGGATGACAGAGAACGAGCACGCTGGGATTTTAATAAAGCTTCGTAGTTGAAAATAAACTTCCAATGTAATTAAGAGATCAAATATATTAGATCTGTCGACAACAAATATTTCTTCGTCATCCAGTTGTTTCAAGAATGAATGATCAAATAGGACACTACAAGACAGGGTCACAGGGGACAGTTGAGTATCTTAGAACAATTAGAATATCTTTGATAAAGACCTCGCCTGTCAAACCAATCAGTGGATAGAAAAGGCGGGCTTTGGTGCTGTCACGGTACAAAAAGTAAACAGGGACGCAACACTCCGACGGACTAGAGAAATGATCTATGTATGCTTGTGTTCCCTCATGTGCTTTATGTATTGATTTGTTATTAATAAAAAATAAAAATAAAAAATGACTAGAGAAATGACTTGGGGGTCTACGTTTATTGGTTTATCTTGTTAGAGGGCGGGTTCTGAAGTTCTGCCGCGTTCAAGTGCTATTGGAAACCTCGCAACTTCCCGAGTTAAACAGAACATATGTTATTTGCGTAGAGCTATCTATTGATTGATTCTCATACTTCTCAAGAGGGAAATTCAGGATAATCTTTCACCAATGATTTAGAAAGTCAGACGGGAAGATTGCGGAAGCTGGTGTTCTGTTTGAAACAGATGGCGTTTCGAGTGGAGATGAGAAGGATTGGTTTTCGGTGGTGAATATAAGGACACAAAATAAATAATGTGGTAGTGGACTCTAGTAAATCCAATATAAATTCGGTTTATTTTTTGGTCGGAGTGAGGGTTTTGAATCAATGTTGTTACCTGGGAGATCCGTTTGAATTGTGTATGAAAATCGTGTATGCATTGGATGCGGTGGCATCGGTGAGAGTAACGAGGAAGTGAGCTTGTTATGGTTTTCTGTGTATCCGTGAAACGGAAGGGGCGTACTCTGCGCCTCAAGAAGATATCGGATTGGAATGTGTCGTGTGGATCTTCGAAGGGGCTTATCTCTGGGGTGGCGCTAAAAGTCAATGCCAAGGAAATGGTTGGTGCACACCGATTGGTCGATGGATCCTTTAATTTGTTTTTTGAAGAAGAGTCTCTCCCTTCACACATGTGCTTGGGTTCTGTGATATAAATTACCAGCAGATCCAACTCGCTTTCTTAAAGTTGCACTAGGATCAGACCACATTCTTGTGTAGATTATAGGTGGCTAAAAGCTCCACTCCGTCAACCGATGTGCGTGCATGTGCAAGGGCGGAGTCTGTTTTATTGAGGAAGCTTGCACTTTTGTCCACATCGTTGTTGCGTTCCACCCAGAATAGAAAGCCGCCTTGTGTGGTTTATATCCACTAGGGGGCTGGAGGAGCCAGAGTAGCTTACCAAGCAAGAGCATGCATGGACCAACTGGCAAGTGTCTTCACTGACATATTCAACCTCTCCCTGACCGAGTCTGTAATACCTACATTTTTCAAGCAGACCACCATAGTCCCTGTGCCCAAGGAAGCAAAGGTAACCTGCCTAAATGATTACCACCCCGTAGCACTCACGTCGGTAGCCATGAAGTGCTTTGAAAGGCTGGTCATGGCTCACATCAACACCATCATCCCGAAAACTCTAGACCCACTCCAATTCGAAATCCACCCCAACAGGGGCTCCCAAGTGGCGCAGCAGTCTAAGCCACTGCGTCTTGGTGCTAGAGGTGCCACTACAGACCCTGGTTCGAATCCAGGCCGTGTCACAACTGACCGCTATTGGGAGTCCCATAGGGCGGCACACAATTGGCCCAGTGTCGACAGGGTTAGGCAAGTTAGGACATCATTGTAAATAAGAATTTGTTCTTAACTGACTTGCCTGGTTAAATAATGTTTTTGTTTTTTTAAACAGATGATGCCATTTCTATTCACTCCACACTGCCCTTTCCCACCTGGACAAAAGGAACACCTATGTGAGAATGCTGTTCATTGACTACAGCTCAGCATTCAACACCATAGTGCCCTCAAAGCTCATCACTAAACTAAGGACCCTGGGACTAAACACCTCCCTCTGCAACTGGATCCTGGACTTCCTGACGGGCCGCCCCCAGGTGGTGAGGGTAGGTAACAACCAATCTGCCATGCTGATCCTCAATACTAGGGCCCCTCAGGGGTGCTTTGTTGACGACACAACTATGGTGGGTCTGATCACTGACAACAATGAGACAGCCTATAGGGAGGAGGTCAGAGAACTGGCAGTGTTGTGCCAGAACAACAACCTCCCCATCAAAGTGATAAAGACGAAGGAGCTGATCGTGGACTACAGGATAAGGAGGAACACGCCCCCATTAACACTACGGGCTGTAGTGAAGCGAGTCAAGAGTTTCAAGGTCCTTGGTGTCCACATCACCAACAAGCTATCGTGGTCCAAACACATCAAGAAAGTCGTGAAGAAGGGCACGACAAAACCTTTTTCCTTTCAGGAGACTGAAAAGATTTGACATGGGTCTCCAGATCCTCAAAACGTTCTACAGCTGCACCATCGAGAGCATCCAGACCGGTTGCATCACCGCCTGGTACAGCAACTGCTTAGCATCTAACCATAAGGCACTACAGAGGGTAGTGCGTACGGCCCAGTACATCACTGGGGCCAAGCTTCCTGCCATCCAGGACCTCTACACCAGGCGGGGTCAGAGGAAAGCACTACAGAGGGTAGTACATCACTGGGGCCAAGCTTCCTGCCATCCAGGACCTCTACACCAGGCGGGGTCAGAGGAAAGCACTACAGAGGGTAGTACATCACTGGGGCCAAGCTTCCTGCCATCCAGGACCTCTACACCAGGCGGGGTCAGAGGAAAGCACTACAGAGGGTAGTACATCACTGGGGCCAAGCTTCCTGCCATCCAGGACCTCTACACCAGGCGGGGTCAGAGGAAAGCACTACAGAGGGTAGTACATCACTGGGGCCAAGCTTCCTGCCATCCAGGACCTCTACACCAGGCGGGGTCAGAGGAAAGCACTACAGAGGGTAGTACATCACTGGGGCCAAGCTTCCTGCCATCCAGGACCTCTACACCAGGCGGGGTCAGAGGAAAGCACTACAGAGGGTAGTACATCACTGGGGCCAAGCTTCCTGCCATCCAGGACCTCTACACCAGGCGGGGTCAGAGGAAAGCACTACAGAGGGTAGTACATCACTGGGGCCAAGCTTCCTGCCATCCAGGACCTCTACACCAGGCGGGGTCAGAGGAAAGCACTACAGAGGGTAGTACATCACTGGGGCCAAGCTTCCTGCCATCCAGGACCTCTACACCAGGCGGGGTCAGAGGAAAGCACTACAGAGGGTAGTACATCACTGGGGCCAAGCTTCCTGCCATCCAGGACCTCTACACCAGGCGGGGTCAGAGGAAAGCACTACAGAGGGTAGTACATCACTGGGGCCAAGCTTCCTGCCATCCAGGACCTCTACACCAGGCGGGGTCAGAGGAAAGCACTACAGAGGGTAGTACATCACTGGGGCCAAGCTTCCTGCCATCCAGGACCTCTACACCAGGCGGGGTCAGAGGAAAGCACTACAGAGGGTAGTACATCACTGGGGCCAAGCTTCCTGCCATCCAGGACCTCTACACCAGGCGGGGTCAGAGGAAAGCACTACAGAGGGTAGTACATCACTGGGGCCAAGCTTCCTGCCATCCAGGACCTCTACACCAGGCGGGGTCAGAGGAAAGCACTACAGAGGGTAGTACATCACTGGGGCCAAGCTTCCTGCCATCCAGGACCTCTACACCAGGCGGGGTCAGAGGAAAGCACTACAGAGGGTAGTACATCACTGGGGCCAAGCTTCCTGCCATCCAGGACCTCTACACCAGGCGGGGTCAGAGGAAAGCACTACAGAGGGTAGTACATCACTGGGGCCAAGCTTCCTGCCATCCAGGACCTCTACACCAGGCGGGGTCAGAGGAAAGCACTACAGAGGGTAGTACATCACTGGGGCCAAGCTTCCTGCCATCCAGGACCTCTACACCAGGCGGGGTCAGAGGAAAGCACTACAGAGGGTAGTACATCACTGGGGCCAAGCTTCCTGCCATCCAGGACCTCTACACCAGGCGGGGTCAGAGGAAAGCACTACAGAGGGTAGTACATCACTGGGGCCAAGCTTCCTGCCATCCAGGACCTCTACACCAGGCGGGGTCAGAGGAAAGCACTACAGAGGGTAGTACATCACTGGGGCCAAGCTTCCTGCCATCCAGGACCTCTACACCAGGCGGGGTCAGAGGAAAGCACTACAGAGGGTAGTACATCACTGGGGCCAAGCTTCCTGCCATCCAGGACCTCTACACCAGGCGGGGTCAGAGGAAAGCACTACAGAGGGTAGTACATCACTGGGGCCAAGCTTCCTGCCATCCAGGACCTCTACACCAGGCGGGGTCAGAGGAAAGCACTACAGAGGGTAGTACATCACTGGGGCCAAGCTTCCTGCCATCCAGGACCTCTACACCAGGCGGGGTCAGAGGAAAGCACTACAGAGGGTAGTACATCACTGGGGCCAAGCTTCCTGCCATCCAGGACCTCTACACCAGGCGGGGTCAGAGGAAAGCACTACAGAGGGTAGTACATCACTGGGGCCAAGCTTCCTGCCATCCAGGACCTCTACACCAGGCGGGGTCAGAGGAAAGCACTACAGAGGGTAGTACATCACTGGGGCCAAGCTTCCTGCCATCCAGGACCTCTACACCAGGCGGGGTCAGAGGAAAGCACTACAGAGGGTAGTACATCACTGGGGCCAAGCTTCCTGCCATCCAGGACCTCTACACCAGGCGGGGTCAGAGGAAAGCACTACAGAGGGTAGTACATCACTGGGGCCAAGCTTCCTGCCATCCAGGACCTCTACACCAGGCGGGGTCAGAGGAAAGCACTACAGAGGGTAGTACATCACTGGGGCCAAGCTTCCTGCCATCCAGGACCTCTACACCAGGCGGGGTCAGAGGAAAGCACTACAGAGGGTAGTACATCACTGGGGCCAAGCTTCCTGCCATCCAGGACCTCTACACCAGGCGGGGGGTCAGAGGAAAGCACTACAGAGGGTCAGAGGAAAGCACTACAGAGGGTAGTACATCACTGGGGCCAAGCTTCCTGCCATCCAGGACCTCTACACCAGGCGGGGTCAGAGGAAAGCACTACAGAGGGTAGTACATCACTGGGGCCAAGCTTCCTGCCATCCAGGACCTCTACACCAGGCGGGGTCAGAGGAAAGCACTACAGAGGGTAGTACATCACTGGGGCCAAGCTTCCTGCCATCCAGGACCTCTACACCAGGCGGGGTCAGAGGAAAGCACTACAGAGGGTAGTACATCACTGGGGCCAAGCTTCCTGCCATCCAGGACCTCTACACCAGGCGGGGTCAGAGGAAAGCACTACAGAGGGTAGTACATCACTGGGGCCAAGCTTCCTGCCATCCAGGACCTCTACACCAGGCGGGGTCAGAGGAAAGCACTACAGAGGGTAGTACATCACTGGGGCCAAGCTTCCTGCCATCCAGGACCTCTACACCAGGCGGGGTCAGAGGAAAGCACTACAGAGGGTAGTACATCACTGGGGCCAAGCTTCCTGCCATCCAGGACCTCTACACCAGGCGGGGTCAGAGGAAAGCACTACAGAGGGTAGTACATCACTGGGGCCAAGCTTCCTGCCATCCAGGACCTCTACACCAGGCGGGGTCAGAGGAAAGCACTACAGAGGGTAGTACATCACTGGGGCCAAGCTTCCTGCCATCCAGGACCTCTACACCAGGCGGGGTCAGAGGAAAGCACTACAGAGGGTAGTACATCACTGGGGCCAAGCTTCCTGCCATCCAGGACCTCTACACCAGGCGGGGTCAGAGGAAAGCACTACAGAGGGTAGTACATCACTGGGGCCAAGCTTCCTGCCATCCAGGACCTCTACACCAGGCGGGGTCAGAGGAAAGCACTACAGAGGGTAGTACATCACTGGGGCCAAGCTTCCTGCCATCCAGGACCTCTACACCAGGCGGGGTCAGAGGAAAGCACTACAGAGGGTAGTACATCACTGGGGCCAAGCCCTGCCATCCAGGACCTCTACACCAGGCGGGGTCAGAGGAAAGCACTACAGAGGGTAGTACATCACTGGGGCCAAGCTTCCTGCCATCCAGGACCTCTACACCAGGCGGGGTCAGAGGAAAGCACTACAGAGGGTAGTACATCACTGGGGCCAAGCTTCCTGCCATCCAGGACCTCTACACCAGGCGGGGGACCTCAGAGGAAAGCACTACAGAGGGTAGTACATCACTGGGGCCAAGCTTCCTGCCATCCAGGACCTCTACACCAGGCGGGGTCAGAGGAAAGCACTACAGAGGGTAGTACATCACTGGGGCCAAGCTTCCTGCCATCCAGGACCTCTACACCAGGCGGGGTCAGAGGAAAGCACTACAGAGGGTAGTACATCACTGGGGCCAAGCTTCCTGCCATCCAGGACCTCTACACCAGGCGGGGTCAGAGGAAAGCACTACAGAGGGTAGTACATCACTGGGGCCAAGCTTCCTGCCATCCAGGACCTCTACACCAGGCGGGGTCAGAGGAAAGCACTACAGAGGGTAGTACATCACTGGGGCCAAGCTTCCTGCCATCCAGGACCTCTACACCAGGCGGGGTCAGAGGAAAGCACTACAGAGGGTAGTACATCACTGGGGCCAAGCTTCCTGCCATCCAGGACCTCTACACCAGGCGGGGTCAGAGGAAAGCACTACAGAGGGTAGTACATCACTGGGGCCAAGCTTCCTGCCATCCAGGACCTCTACACCAGGCGGGGTCAGAGGAAAGCACTACAGAGGGTAGTACATCACTGGGGCCAAGCTTCCTGCCATCCAGGACCTCTACACCAGGCGGGGTCAGAGGAAAGCACTACAGAGGGTAGTACATCACTGGGGCCAAGCTTCCTGCCATCCAGGACCTCTACACCAGGCGGGGTCAGAGGAAAGCACTACAGAGGGTAGTACATCACTGGGGCCAAGCTTCCTGCCATCCAGGACCTCTACACCAGGCGGGGTCAGAGGAAAGCACTACAGAGGGTAGTACATCACTGGGGCCAAGCTTCCTGCCATCCAGGACCTCTACACCAGGCGGGGTCAGAGGAAAGCACTACAGAGGGTAGTACATCACTGGGGCCAAGCTTCCTGCCATCCAGGACCTCTACACCAGGCGGGGTCAGAGGAAAGCACTACAGAGGGTAGTACATCACTGGGGCCAAGCTTCCTGCCATCCAGGACCTCTACACCAGGCGGGGTCAGAGGAAAGCACTACAGAGGGTAGTACATCACTGGGGCCAAGCTTCCTGCCATCCAGGACCTCTACACCAGGCGGGGTCAGAGGAAAGCACTACAGAGGGTAGTACATCACTGGGGCCAAGCTTCCTGCCATCCAGGACCTCTACACCAGGCGGGGTCAGAGGAAAGCACTACAGAGGGTAGTACATCACTGGGGCCAAGCTTCCTGCCATCCAGGACCTCTACACCAGGCGGGGTCAGAGGAAAGCACTACAGAGGGTAGTACATCACTGGGGCCAAGCTTCCTGCCATCCAGGACCTCTACACCAGGCGGGGTCAGAGGAAAGCACTACAGAGGGTAGTACATCACTGGGGCCAAGCTTCCTGCCATCCAGGACCTCTACACCAGGCGGGGTCAGAGGAAAGCACTACAGAGGGTAGTACATCACTGGGGCCAAGCTTCCTGCCATCCAGGACCTCTACACCAGGCGGGGTCAGAGGAAAGCACTACAGAGGGTAGTACATCACTGGGGCCAAGCTTCCTGCCATCCAGGACCTCTACACCAGGCGGGGTCAGAGGAAAGCACTACAGAGGGTAGTACATCACTGGGGCCAAGCTTCCTGCCATCCAGGACCTCTACACCAGGCGGGGTCAGAGGAAAGCACTACAGAGGGTAGTACATCACTGGGGCCAAGCTTCCTGCCATCCAGGACCTCTACACCAGGCGGGGTCAGAGGAAAGCACTACAGAGGGTAGTACATCACTGGGGCCAAGCTTCCTGCCATCCAGGACCTCTACACCAGGCGGGGTCAGAGGAAAGCACTACAGAGGGTAGTACATCACTGGGGCCAAGCTTCCTGCCATCCAGGACCTCTACACCAGGCGGGGTCAGAGGAAAGCACTACAGAGGGTAGTACATCACTGGGGCCAAGCTTCCTGCCATCCAGGACCTCTACACCAGGCGGGGTCAGAGGAAAGCACTACAGAGGGTAGTACATCACTGGGGCCAAGCTTCCTGCCATCCAGGACCTCTACACCAGGCGGGGTCAGAGGAAAGCACTACAGAGGGTAGTACATCACTGGGGCCAAGCTTCCTGCCATCCAGGACCTCTACACCAGGCGGGGTCAGAGGAAAGCACTACAGAGGGTAGTACATCACTGGGGCCAAGCTTCCTGCCATCCAGGACCTCTACACCAGGCGGGGTCAGAGGAAAGCACTACAGAGGGTAGTACATCACTGGGGCCAAGCTTCCTGCCATCCAGGACCTCTACACCAGGCGGGGTCAGAGGAAAGCACTACAGAGGGTAGTACATCACTGGGGCCAAGCTTCCTGCCATCCAGGACCTCTACACCAGGCGGGGTCAGAGGAAAGCACTACAGAGGGTAGTACATCACTGGGGCCAAGCTTCCTGCCATCCAGGACCTCTACACCAGGCGGGGTCAGAGGAAAGCACTACAGAGGGTAGTACATCACTGGGGCCAAGCTTCCTGCCATCCAGGACCTCTACACCAGGCGGGGTCAGAGGAAAGCACTACAGAGGGTAGTACATCACTGGGGCCAAGCTTCCTGCCATCCAGGACCTCTACACCAGGCGGGGTCAGAGGAAAGCACTACAGAGGGTAGTACATCACTGGGGCCAAGCTTCCTGCCATCCAGGACCTCTACACCAGGCGGGGTCAGAGGAAAGCACTACAGAGGGTAGTACATCACTGGGGCCAAGCTTCCTGCCATCCAGGACCTCTACACCAGGCGGGGTCAGAGGAAAGCACTACAGAGGGTAGTACATCACTGGGGCCAAGCTTCCTGCCATCCAGGACCTCTACACCAGGCGGGGTCAGAGGAAAGCACTACAGAGGGTAGTACATCACTGGGGCCAAGCTTCCTGCCATCCAGGACCTCTACACCAGGCGGGGTCAGAGGAAAGCACTACAGAGGGTAGTACATCACTGGGGCCAAGCTTCCTGCCATCCAGGACCTCTACACCAGGCGGGGTCAGAGGAAAGCACTACAGAGGGTAGTACATCACTGGGGCCAAGCTTCCTGCCATCCAGGACCTCTACACCAGGCGGGGTCAGAGGAAAGCACTACAGAGGGTAGTACATCACTGGGGCCAAGCTTCCTGCCATCCAGGACCTCTACACCAGGCGGGGTCAGAGGAAAGCACTACAGAGGGTAGTACATCACTGGGGCCAAGCTTCCTGCCATCCAGGACCTCTACACCAGGCGGGGTCAGAGGAAAGCACTACAGAGGGTAGTACATCACTGGGGCCAAGCTTCCTGCCATCCAGGACCTCTACACCAGGCGGGGTCAGAGGAAAGCACTACAGAGGGTAGTACATCACTGGGGCCAAGCTTCCTGCCATCCAGGACCTCTACACCAGGCGGGGTCAGAGGAAAGCACTACAGAGGGTAGTACATCACTGGGGCCAAGCTTCCTGCCATCCAGGACCTCTACACCAGGCGGGGTCAGAGGAAAGCACTACAGAGGGTAGTACATCACTGGGGCCAAGCTTCCTGCCATCCAGGACCTCTACACCAGGCGGGGTCAGAGGAAAGCACTACAGAGGGTAGTACATCACTGGGGCCAAGCTTCCTGCCATCCAGGACCTCTACACCAGGCGGGGTCAGAGGAAAGCACTACAGAGGGTAGTACATCACTGGGGCCAAGCTTCCTGCCATCCAGGACCTCTACACCAGGCGGGGTCAGAGGAAAGCACTACAGAGGGTAGTACATCACTGGGGCCAAGCTTCCTGCCATCCAGGACCTCTACACCAGGCGGGGTCAGAGGAAAGCACTACAGAGGGTAGTACATCACTGGGGCCAAGCTTCCTGCCATCCAGGAACTACAGTGGCAAGAAAAAAAATATGTGAACCATTTGGATTTACCTGGATTTGAGAGGAGGGAGAGAAAGAGAGGAGAGGAGGAGATTTCTGCATAAATTGGTCATCAAAATGGATCTGATCTTCTTCAAGTCACAACAGACAAACACAGTGTGCTTCAACTAATAACACACAAATTATTGTATTTTTCTTGTCTATATTGAATACATAATTTAAACATTCACAGTTTTGGTTAGAAAAGGTATGTGAACCCCTAGGCTAATGACTTCTCCAAAAGCTAATTGGAGTCAAGAGTCAGCTAACCTGGAGTCCAATCAATGAGACGAGATTGGAGATGTTGGTTCGAGCTGCCCTGCCCAATAAAAAACACTCACATTTGAATTTGCTATTCACAAGAAGCATTTCCTGATGTGAACCATGCCTCGGACATAAAGCTGGAAAGGGTTACAAAAGTATCTCTAAAAGCCTTGATGTTCATCAGTCAACGGTCAGACAAATGGTCTATAAATGGAGAAAGTTCAGCACTGTTGCTACTCTCCCTAGGAGTAGCCATCCTGCAAAGATGACTGCAAGCGCACAGCGCAGAATGCTCAATGAGGTTAAGAAGAATCCTAGAGTGTCAGCTAAAGACTTACAGAAATTTTGAGTTGAGTTGTTTGCAAGGAACACACAACACTATTTGTAGAGAAACAAAAGGCACAGCAACATCAAAACCTCATCCCAACTGCAAAGTCTGGTGGAGGGAGCATCATGGTTTGGGGCTGCTTTGCTGCCTCACGGCCTGGACAGCTTGCTATTATCGATGGAAAAACAAATTCCAAAGTTTATTAAGACATTTTGCAGGAGAATGTAAGGCTACCTGTATGCCAATTGAAGCTCAACAGAAGATGGGTGATGCAACAAGACAACAGAATGGCTTCAACAGAAGAAAATACACCTTGGAGTGGCCCAGTTAGAGTCCTGACCCGAACCCGATTGAGATGCTGTGGCATGACCTCGAGAGAGCAGTTAACACCAGACATCCCAAGAATATTGCTGAACTGAAACAGTTTTGTAAAGAGGAATGGTCCAAAATTCCTCCTGACCGCTGTGCAGGTCTGATCCGCAACTACAGAAAACATTTGGTTGAGGTTATTACTGCCAAAGGAGGGTCAACCAGTTATTAAATCCAAGAAGACATGAAAACGTAACATTGTTTGTGATTTATTAGTATAAGCAGACTGTGTTTGTCTCTTGATTTATGACCAATTAATGCAGAAATTAAGGTAATTCCAAAGGGTTCACATACTTTTTCTTGCCACTGTACCGGTACCTCCTGTATATACTAGGTGGTGTCAGGACTGTATCGGTACCTCCTGTATATACTAGGTGGTGTCAGAGGACTGTACTGGTACCTCCTGTTTATACTAGGTGGTGTCAGATGACTGTACCGGTACCTCCTGTATATACTAGGTGGTGTCAGAGGACTGTACCGGTACCTCCTGTATATACTAGGTGGTGTCAGAGGACTGTACCGGTACCTCCTGTATATACTAGGTGGTGTCAGAGGACTGTACCGGACCTCCTGTATATACTAGGTGGTGTCAGAGGACTGTACCGGTACCTCCTGTATATACTAGGTGGTGTCAGAGGACTGTACCGGACCTCCTGTATATACTAGGTGGTGTCAGAGGACTGTACCGGTACCTCCTGTATATACTAGGTGGTGTCAGAGGACTGTACCGGTACCTCCTGTATATACTAGGTGGTGTCAGGACTGTACCGGTACCTCCTGTATATACTAGGTGGTGTCAGGACTGTACCGGTACCTCCTGTATATACTAGGTGGTGTCAGGACTGTACCGGTACCTCCTGTATATACTAGGTGGTGTCAGGACTGTACCGGTACCTCCTGTATATACTAGGTGGTGTCAGGACTGTACCGGTACCTCCTGTATATACTAGGTGGTGTCAGAGGACTGTATCGGTACCTCCTGTATATACTAGGTGGTGTCAGAGGACTGTACCGGTACCTCCTGTATATACTAGGTGGTGTCAGAGGACTGTACCGGTACCTCCTGTATATACTAGGTGGTGTCAGAGGACTGTACCGGTACCTCCTGTATATACTAGGTGGTGTCAGATGACTCTACCGGTACCTCCTGTATATACTAGGTGGTGTCAGAGGACTGTACCGGTACCTCCTGTATATACTAGGTGGTGTCAGAGGACTGTACCGGTACCTCCTGTATATACTAGGTGGTGTCAGATGACTGTACCGGTACCTCCTGTATATACTAGGTGGTGTCAGATGACTCTACCGGTACCTCCTGTATATACTAGGTGGTGTCAGAGGACTGTACCGGTACCTCCTGTATATACTAGGTGGTGTCAGAGGACTGTACCGGTACCTCCTGTGTTTTTAGCCTCTGTATTGTTATTGTGTTTTTATTTTATTTTTTACTTTAGTTTATTTAGTAAATATTTTCTTAACTATTTCTTGAACTGCATTGTTGGTTAAGGGCTTGTCAGTAAACATTTCATGGTAAGGTTCTCACCTGCTGTATTCAGCGCATGTGACAAACACACTTTGATTTAATCTAGGCGGCATATACGGTAGTGTATAGGATAATATGTACAGTGCCTTGCGAAAGTATTCGGCCCCCTTGAACTTTGCGACCTTTTGCCAAATTTCAGGCTTCAAACATAAAGATATAAAACTGTATTTTTTTGTGAAGAAGTGGAACAACATTTATTGGATATTTCAAACTTTTTTAACAAATCAAAAACTGGAAAATTGGGCGTGCAAAATTATTCAGCCCCTTTACTTTCAGTACAGCAAACTCTCTCCAGAAGTTCAGTGAGGATCTCTGAATGATCCAATGTTGACCTAAATGACTAATGATGATAAATACAATCCACCTGTGTGTAATCATGTCTCCGTATAAATGCACCTGCACTGTGATAGTCTCAGAGGTCCGTTAAAAGCGCAGAGAGCATCATGAAGAACAAGGAACACACCAGGCAGGTCCGAGATACTGTTGTGAAGAAGTTTAAAGCCGGATTTGGATACAAAAAGACTTCCCAAGCTTTAAACATCCCAAGGAGCACTGTGCAAGCGATAATATTGAAATGGAAGGAGTATCAGACCACTGCAAATCTACCAAGACCTGGCCGTCCCTCTAAACTTTCAGCTCATACAAGGAGAAGACTGATCAGAGATGCAGCCAAGAGGCCCATGATCACTCTGGATGAACTGCAGAGATCTACAGCTGAGGTGGGAGACTCTGTCCATAGGACAACAATCAGTCATATATTGCACAAATCTGGCCTTTATGGAAGAGTGGCAAGAAGAAAGCCATTTCTTAAAGATATCCATAAAAAGTGTTGTTTAAAGTTTGCCACAAGCCACACCAAACATGTGGAAGAAGGTGCTCTGGTCAGATGAAACCAAAATTGAACTTTTTGGCAACAATGCAAAACGTTATGTTTGGCGTAAAAGCAACACAGCTCATCACCCTGAACACACTATCCCCACTGTCAAACATGGTGGTGGCAGCATCATGGTTTGGGCCTGCTTTTCTTCAGCAGGGACAGGGAAGATGGTTAAAATTGATGGGAAGATGGATGGAGCCAAATACAGGACCATTCTGGAAGAAAACCTGATGGAGTCTGCAAAAGACCTGAGACTGGGACAGAGATTTGTCTTCCAACAAGACAATGATCCAAAACATAAAGCAAAATCTACAATGGAATGGTTCAAAAATAAACATATCCAGGTGTTAGAATGGCCAAGTCAAAGTCCAGACCTGAATCCAATCGAGAATCTGTGGAAAGAACTGAAAACTGCTGTTCACAAATGCTCTCCATCCAACCTCACTGAGCTCGAGCTGTTTTGCAAGGAGGAATGGGAAAAATTTCAGTCTCTCGATGTGCAAAACTGATAGAGACATACCCCAAGCGACTTACAGCTGTAATCGCAGCAAAAGGTGGCGCTACAAAGTATTAACTTAAGGGGGCTGAATAATTTTGCACGCCCAATTTTTCAGTTTTTGATTTGTTAAAAAAGTTTGAAATATCCAATAAATGTCGTTCCACTTCATGATTGTGTCCCACTTGTTGTTGATTCTTCACAGAAAAATACAGTTTTATATCTTTATGTTTGAAGCCTGAAATGTGGCAAAAGGTCGCAAAGTTCAAGGGGGCCGAATACTTTCGCAAGGCACTGTATATATATATATATATATATATATATATGTATACAATAAGTTTTGTATTGATTCCTATGTTGATGATGTAAATAATATGTGTTGGTCTGTGGTGTGTAATGAGGAGCAACCAGACACTGCACTTGACACATTTATGAACTTGCTTATTCCAGTTACTAATAAGCACCCATTAAGAAAATGACTGTAAAAACTGTTAAATCCCTGTGGATTGATTAGGAATTGAAAAAGCACTTTTTGACCAAGAAGCTGAGTGATGGAGTGCTGCATCAGATGACCTGGCCTCCACAATGTAGAAAATAGTCAAAAGAAAAAAAACCTTGAATGAGTAGGGTGTTGTAAAACTCTGGACCGGTAGTGTATATATAAATACAATGCATTCAGAAAGTATTCAGACCCATTGACTTTTTACACATTTTATTACGTTACAACCTTATTCTAAAATTGATTAAATTTGTTTTTTTCCCCCTCATCAATCTACACACAATACCCCATAATGACATCACAATACCCCATAATGACATCACAATACCCCATAGTGACATCACGATACCCCATAATGACAAAGCAAAAACTGTTTTTTAGAATTTTTTGCTAATATATTAAAAATTGAAAACTGAAATATCACATTTACATAAGTATTCAGACCCTTTGGCTCAGTACTTTGTTGAAGCACCTTTGGCAGCGATTATAGCCTCAAATCTTCTTGGGTATGACGCTACAAGCTTGGCACACCTGTATTTTGTGAGTTTCTCCCATTCTTCTCTGCAGATCCTCTCAAGCTCTGTCAGGTTGGATGGAGAGTGTCGCTGCACAGCTATTTTCAAGTCTCTCCAGAGATGTTTGATCAGGTTCAAGTCCGGGTTCTGGCTGGGCCACTCAAGGACATTTAGAGACTTGTCCCCAAGCCACTCCTGCATTGTCTTGGCTGTGTGCTGTGATAGAAACATTACATATTTACCTGGTTTGTTTGATCATTAATAGTTAGAAATTAATACTTAACAAATAGGACATTTCTGTTTAATTCTGTGTTTCTGTAAAGAGAAGGTTTCCACTCAAGGAAAAATGGGTTTTGCTAGAGATAGTTTGAGCTGACAATGACTTGGTGATAATTACCTACAGCTGGCATTCCATAGACAAGATGTGGTGTGTGTGACCCAGATAGAGAGAGCCTGGAACGGTTTAGAACAATGCCTTATTGTTTCATCTTCCTGGCATCTGGGAAACTGAGCCGGGTGTAGATAACCAAGGTGGCTTATGGGAAGGTTAGAAATGACTGACTAAGCATTTTTTAGGGCCTATATAACATGTTTTTTTTTCATTTTCAATTGGGTTCTCAGCCTAACAGTCAAAACGATTTGATTATTTTCAATAATGAATTGATATTAAATAAAGATGATTCTTTGAAGAAATGACCAAGTCTCTCAGTACTGAATTTCCATGACAGTACGTAATACTATCATCCGCATGTACATATACACAAGTATATTACGTTGTCTTATGCTTAGGGTCGTTGTCCTGTTGGAAGATGAACCTTCGCACCAGTCTGAGGTCCTGAGCCCTCTGGAGCAAGTTTTCATCAAGGACCTCTCTGTACTTTTCTCCGTTCATCTTTCCCTCGATCCTGACTAGTCTCCCAGTCCCTGCCACTGAAAAACATCCCCACAGCATGATGCTGCCACCACCATGCTTCACCGTAGGGATGGTGCCAGGTTTCCTCCAGACGTGATGCTTGGCATTCAGGCCAAAGCGTTCAATCTTTGTTTTATCAGACCAGAGAATCTTGTTTCTCATGGTCTGAGAGTCTTTAGGGGCCTTTTGGCAAACTCTAAGCGGGCTGTCATGTGCCTTTTTTACTAAGGAGTGGCTTCCGTCTGGCCACTCTACCATAAAGGCCTGATTGGTGGATGCAGAGATGGTTGTCCTTCTGGAAGGTTCTCCCATCTCCAGATGAACTCTGGAGCTTTGTCAGAGTGACCATCGGGTTCCTGGTCACCTCCCTGACCAAGGCCCTTCTCCCCCGATTGCTCAGTTTGGCCGGGCAGCCAGCTCTAGGAAGAGTCTTGGTGGTTCCAAACTTAATCCATTTAAGATTGATGGAGCCCCCTGTGTTCTTGGGGACCTTCAATGCTGCAACCGTTTGTTTTGGTACCCTTCCCCAGATCTGACTCGACACAATCCTGTCTCTGGGCTCTACGGACAATTTCTTCAACCTCATGGCTTGGTTTTTGCTCTGACATGCACTGTCAACTGTGGGACCTTATATAGACAGGTGTTTGATGACTCCTTGCTGTCCCCAGTCCACCTGGCCGTGCTGCTGCTCCAGTTTCAACTGACCTGAGCCCTAGGACCATGCCCCAGGACTACCTGACATGATGACTCCTTGCTGTCCCCAGTCCATCTGGCCGTGCTGCTGCTCCAGTTTGAACTGTTCTGCCTTATTATTATTCGACCATGCTGGTCATTTATGAACATTTGAACATCTTGGCCATGTTCTGTTATAATCTCCACCCGGCACAGCCAGAAGAGGACTGGCCACCCCACATAGCCTGGTTCCTCTCTAGGTTTCTTCCTAAGTTTTGGCCTTTCTAGGGAGTTTTTCCTAGCCACCGTGCTTCTACACCTGCATTGCTTGCTGTTTGGGGTTTTAGGCTGGGTTTCTGTACAGCACTTTGAGATATCAGCTGATGTACGAAGGGCTATATAAATAAATTTGATTTGATTTGCCTTTCCAAATCATGTCCAATCAATTGAATTTATCACAGGTGGACTCCAAGTTGAAGAAACATCACAAGGATTATCAATGGAAACAGGATGCACCTAAACTCAATTTCGAGTCTCATATCAAAGAGTCTGAATATTTATGTAAATTAATCTAAAAACCAATTTTTGCTTTGTCATTCTGGGGTATTGTGTGTAGATTGATTATGAAAACTTGTAATTTAATCAATTTTAGAATAAGTCTGTAATGTAACAAAATGTGGAATAAGAGGAGGAAGAGGAGGACCATCCTCAGTGAATTTCACAAAAATTGTAAAACATTAAAAGTTATCCTTTTTAGATAAAACTATACTAAATATATTCATGCCAACAAATAATTGATTAAAACACAGTTTTGCAATGATGGTCTACAGTAGCCTCAACAGCACTCTAAGGTAGCACCATGGTGTAGCAGGAGGACAGCTCGCTTCCGTCCTCCTCTTGGTACATTGACTTCAATGCAAAACCTAGGAGGCTCATGGTTCTCACTCCCTTCCATGGACTTACACAGTCATTATTTTTTAATTTAATTGTACCTTTATTTAACCAGGCAAGTCAGTTAAGAACAAATTCTTATTTTCAATGACGGGCTAGGAACAGCTAGGAACAACTGCCTGTTCAGGGGCAGAACGACAGATTTGTACCATGTCAGCTCAGGGGTTTGAACTTGCAACCTTCCGGTTACTAGTCCAACACTCTAACCACTAGGCTACCCTGCCGCCCCATTATGACAACTTCCGGAGGACGTCCTCCAACCTATCAGAGCTCTTGCAACATGAACCGACATGTCCACCCAATCAAAGGATCAGAGAATGAATCTAGTACTGAAAGCATCAGCTACAGCTAGCTAGCACTGCAGTGAATAACATGTGGTGAATAGTTGACTCAGAGAAAGACAATAGTTGAACAGTTTTGAACAAAATAATTTAAAAAAAAAGGATTAGCAAGTCATTTTTTTCCCACTTTCAGTTTCATTAACTTAGCTAGCACATGCAGCTAGCTAGCTTAGCCTACTCAGAGGGATGCTATGTTAGCTAGCTGGCTATAACAGAGGGATGCTATGTTAGCTAGCTGGCTATAGCAGAGGGATGCTATGATAGCTAGCTGGCTATAACAGAGGGATGCTATGTTAGCTAGCTGGCTATAACAGAGGGATGCTATGATAGCTAGCTGGCTATAACAGAGGGATGCTATGATAGCTAGTTGGCTATAACAGAGGGATGCTATGTTAGCTAGCTGGCTATAACAGAGGGATGCTATGTTAGCTAGCTGGCTATAACAGAGGGATGCTATGTTAGCTAGCTGGCTATGACTATCCAACACAACACTGGAACCCTTCCAAGTCAAGGTAAGCTTTTGGTTTTATTAATTTATTGCCACCGGGTTTACTAACGCGTTAGTTCTATTAGCTATTTTGACTATGCCGTTACTTTAGCTAATAAGGTGACAACTATATAGGCTGTGTGTAGCAATTATGACATGGTTTGGCATGGAAAGATTTTTTCTCCTGGCCATATACGGCTGATGTGTTGTGCATTGAAGTCCACAAGAGAAGGGAAAAGGTGAGAGGAGAACGTATAGATGCGAGAAGCAATACAACGTGGCTGCTATGAAAGTGAACTGTGTTTCACACGTGATCAGGGGTGTATTCATTTAGACGATTCTGTTACGTTTCTTAAACGGAAGCAAACGGAAACAAAACGGGGATAAACATGCCTGGATTTGTCCAATAGAAACTCTTGTTTGCAACTGTTGGACTAATGATTACACCCTAAATCAACTAGATGCAGGCAAGAGTGTGAAAGGAGGTTTTGAATGGGTCACTGTCACCTCAAATATTTATCTTGTCCTGCGTTGTTGTAAATAAATAAATATGTTGTAAATAAGGCCATGCTTATGAATAAATAAATCGTCCTCCCTCGTCATAAACGGCACTGACCGCCACAGATATATATTCCGGGGGATTAAAGTGATATCCCATTATACGCCCCCTGATCACCACGGTAACACGTCCTGTTACCCAGAACCCCCAAGTTCAGAGGTCAACAGTGACGGTGTTATCACCCTTAATCAGCCAATCAATGACCTGATTTTGACCTGAGTAATCAAAAGGTTGTAACTAATACAAAGCTTACAGTGTTCAGAGTGTGTGTGTGTGTTCAGAGTGTGTGTGTGTGTGTGTGTGTGTGTGTTCAGAGTGTGTGTGTGTGTGTGTGTGTGTTCAGAGTGTGTGTGTGTGTGTGTTCAGAGTGTGTGTGTGTGTGTGTGTGTGTGTTCAGAGTGTGTGTGTGTGTTCAGAGTGTGTGTGTGTGTGTGTGTGTGTTCAGAGTGTGTGTGTGTGTGTGTTCAGAGTGTGTGTGTGTGTGTGTGTTCAGAGTGTGTGTGTGTGTGTGTGTGTGTGTGTGTGTGTGTGTGTGTGTTCAGAGTGTGTGTGTGTGTGTGTTCAGAGTGTGTGTGTGTGTGTGTGTGTTTAGAGTGTGTGTGTGTGTGTGTGTGTGAGTGTGTGTGTGTGTGTGTGTGTGTGTGTTCAGAGTGTGTGTGTGTGTGTGTGTGTGTGGTGTGTTCAGAGTGTGTGTGTGTGTGTTCAGAGTGTGTGTGTGTGTGTGTGTGTGTTCAGAGTGTGTGTGTGTGTGTGTGTGTGTGTGTGTGTGTGTTCAGAGTGTGTGTGTGTGTGTTCAGAGTGTGTGTGTGTGTGTGTGTTCAGAGTGTGTGTGTGTGTGTGTGTGTGTGTGTTCAGAGTGTGTGTGTGTGTGTGTGTGTTTTAGAGTGTGTGTGTGTGTGTTCAGAGTGTGTGTGTGTGTGTGTGTGTGTGTGTCCATCGTAGTGGAGGATGAAAGTGCTCCTCTCAGAACAGAAACATGTCATCACGTTGTTCAGGTTTAGTGTGTGTGGGTGTGTTTAGTGTGTGTGTGTGTTTAGTGTGTGTGTGTGTGTGTGTGTGTGTGTCAGAGTGTGTGTGTGTGTGTCCATCGTAGTGGAGGATGAAAGTGCTCCTCTCACAGAACAGAAACATGTCATCACGTTGTTCAGGTTTAGTGTGTGTGGGTGTGTTTAGTGTGTGTGTGTGTTTAGTGTGTGTGGGTGGGTGTGTTTAGTGTGTGTGGGTGTGTTTAGTGTGTGTGTGTGGGTGTGTTTAGTGTGTGTGTGTGTGTGTTTAGTGTGTGTGGGTGGGTGTGTTTAGTGTGTGTGTCCATCGTAGTGGAGGATGAAAGTGCTCCTCTCAGAACAGAAACATGTCATCACGTTGTTCAGGTTTAGTGAGGTGGTTCTATTTAATACAACAACCAACATTCTGTTACTAACAAATAAATACATGATTACACCCCTCACAACCCCAGACAACCCCACCCCCAATGTGTGCGTGTTTGGTTTGCGTGCGGTGTGTGTGTGCGATGCGTACATGTTTGTCTCCTCTGTGTGTGTGTGTGTGTGTGTGTGTGTGTGTGTGCGATGCGTACATGTTTGTCTCCTCACTGTGTGTGTGTGTGTTATGCAGCGCGGGGGCTGAAGAAGGGCAGGGCTCGGATGTAGAGGTCCAGTCTAGTAGAGAAAAGGTCAGAAGACAGCTGCTCCCCCAGAACACACAAAGGATTCTTCACTATGTACTCTACATACAGCTGGAATAGAGAGACAGAGGTTATAATACTACATACAGCTAGAATAGAGAGACAGAGGTTATAATACTACATACAGCTGGAATAGAGAGACAGAGGTTATAATACTACATACAGCTGGAATAGAGAGACAGAGGTTATAATACTACATACAGCTGGAATAGAGAGACAGAGGTTATAATACTACATACAGCTGGAATAGAGAGACAGAGGTTATAATACTACATACAGCTGGAATAGAGAGACAGAGGTTATAATACTACATACAGCTGGAATAGAGAGACAGAGGTTATAATACTACATACAGCTGGAATAGAGAGACAGAGGTTATAATACTACATACAGCTAGAATAGAGAGACAGAGGTTATAATACTACATACAGCTGGAATAGAGAGACAGAGGTTATAATACTACATACAGCTGGAATAGAGAGACAGAGGTTATAATACTACATACAGCTGGAATAGAGAGACAGAGGTTATAATACTACATACAGCTGGAATAGAGAGACAGAGGTTATAATACTACATACAGCTGGAATAGAGAGACAGAGGTTATAATACTACATACAGCTGGAATAGAGAGACAGAGGTTATAATACTACATACAGCTGGAATAGAGAGACAGAGGTTATAATACTACATACAGCTAGAATAGAGAGACAGAGGTTATAATACTACATACAGCTGGAATAGAGAGACAGAGGTTATAATACTACATACAGCTGGAATAGAGAGAGAGGTTATAATACTACATACAGCTGGAAGAGAGAGAGGTTATAATACTACATACAGCTGGAATAGAGAGAGATAGGTTATAATACTGCATACAGCTGGAATAGAGAGAGAGACAGAGGTTATAATACTACATACAGCTGGAATAGAGAGACAGACAGAGGTTATAATACTACATACAGCTGGAATAGAGAGACAGACAGAGGTTATAATACTACATACAGCTGGAATAGAGAGACAGACAGAGGTTATAATACTACATACAGCTGGAATAGAGAGACAGACAGAGGTTATAATACTACATACAGCTGGAATAGAGAGAGATAGGTTATAATACTGCATACAGCTGGAATAGAGAGACAGACAGAGGTTATAACACACAGAGGATTATTCACTATGTACTCTACATACAGTGAGAGTGGGAGAGAGAAAGAGAGAAGAGGGGGAGAGAGAGAAGAGAGAGGGGGAGAGAAGGGGGGGAGAGAAAAGAGAGGGGGAGAGAGAAAAGAGAGGGGGAGGGAGAAAAGAGAGGGGGAGAGAGAAAAGAGAGGGGGAGGGAGAGAAGAGAGGGATACTGGGTTACTTACGCACCCCCATGCTTACCGTGCTGTATATCTGGTGCAGTATATCTTTAGCGTTGGGAACTCCCAGGTCTGTGTTCATTATGATCTTGATGCCAGTAGCTGTCTCATAGTAGTGCAGTTTATACTTGCTGGTCTGAAAGGTCAAGAAACCATCCTTCCTGTGGAGGGGTTAAGGGTAAACAACAGTGAAGGAAGCTGCATAGGCTACTAAACCTTCATACGACTACTCAGAGCAAATCTTAAGACTTCCAATCGTTGAATATAAGATTCAGGAGGATGACCACGCAAGACTGATGTTAACACATACCATACCCATCCATCCACCCATCCATCCATCCATCCATCCATACCACCCACCCATATCACCCATCCATTCCACCCACCCATCCATACCACCCACCCATCCATCCATCCATACCACCCATCCCATCCATACCACCCACCCATCCATCCATACCACCCACCCACCCATACCATCCACACCACCCACCCACCCACACCACCCACCCATCCATCCATCCATCCATACCACCCATCCATCCATCCATCCATACCACCCACCCATACATCTATACCACCCACCCATACATACATACATCCCAACCACCCATACCACCCACCCCCACCACCCCATCCATCCATCCACCACCCACCCACCCATCCATCCATCCAACCCACTCATCCATCCATCCATACCACCCACCCACCCATACCATCAATACCACCCATCCATACCACCCACCCACCCATCCACCACCCATCCATCCATCTATAACACCCACCCATCCATACCACCCACCCATACATACCACCCACCCATCCATCCATACCACCCACCCACCCATACCACCCACCCCTCCATCCATACCACCCACCCACCCACCCATACATACCACCCATCCACCCACCTATACATACCACCCATCCACCCATCTATACCACCCACCATCCATACCACCCACCCATCCATCCATACCACCCACCCTTCCAGCCATACCACCCATCCACCCACCCATCTATACCACCCATCCATCCATACCACCCACCCACCCATACCTCCAACACCACCAATCCATCCATCCATACCACCCACCCATACCATCCATCCACCCAGCCATCCATCTATACCACCCACCCATACCACCTACACATACATACCACCCATCCATACCACCCACCCACACATCCATACTACCCACCCACCCATACCATCCATACCACCCACCCACCCATACCTCCAACACCACCAATCCATCCATCCATACCACCCACCCATACCATCCATCCATACCACCCATCCATCCATACCACCCCCCCATCCATACCACCTACACATACGTTCCACCCATCCATACCACCCACCCACCCATCCATACCACCCACCCCACCCATACATACCACCCATCCATACCACCCACCCATCCATACTACCCACCCATCCACTCTGAAGGATACATATCCAGGGGAGACATCTTGCTGCAGAAGGATCTAATGGAGAACAGCATCCCATACATCAGCTTAAACTCCTGGGAGAGAGAGAGACATGAGGGAGAGAGAAACCAGTCTAGACAATTGTATCACTTATATTATAATAAGGTCTGTATGAAACAAACTTGTATGGGTGGTTATGAAGATGGGTGGTATGTATGGGTGGTATGAAACACTATGTAGTCTATACGAAACACTATGAAGCGAGTATGGATGGTTATGAAGATGGGTGGTATGAAACACGATGTAGTCTATACGAAACACTATGAAGCCTGTATGGATGGTTATGAAGATGGGTGGTATGTATGTATGTATGTATGGGTGGGTGGTATGAAAAACGATGTAGTCTATACAAAACACTATGAAGCCTGTATGGATGGTTATGAAGATGGGTGGTATGAAACACTATGAAGCCTGTATGGATGGTTATGAAGATGGGTGGTATGAAACACGATGTAGTCTATACGAAACACTATGAAGCGAGTATGGATGGTTATGAAGATGGGTGGTATGTATGGGTGGTATGAAACACTATGTAGTCTATACGAAACACTATGAAGCGAGTATGGATGGTTATGAAGATGGGTGGTATGTATGGGTGGTATGAAACACTATGTAGTCTATACGAAACACTATGAAGCCTGTATGTATGGTTATGAAGATGGGTGGTATGAAACACTATGAAGCCTGTATGGATGGTTATGAAGATGGGTGGTATGTATGGGTGGTATGAAACACTATGTAGTCTATACGAAACACTATGAAGCCTGTATGGATGGTTATGAAGATGGGTGGTATGAAACACTATGAAGCCTGTATGGATGGTTATGAAGATGGGTGGTATGAAACACTATGAAGCCTGTATGGATGGTTATGAAGATGGGTGGTATGTATGGGTGGTATGAAACACTATGTAGTCTATACGAAACACTATGAAGCCTGTATGGATGGTTATGAAGATGGGTGGTATGTATGGGTGGGTGGTATGAAAAACTATGAAGCATGAATGAAGCGTTATGAAGCCTGTATGTCACGTTATGCCTCCTGTCTCACCTCTTCCTTGGAGATGCCGGCCTGTTTCTTGCGGTTCCACTCCCCATAGTGCAAACAGCTTCCGTTACGATCAAAGATGTACAGGTTATGAACCGTCATCTATACAGGGGTCAGAGGTTAAAGGTCAGGGTTCACTTCGACCACAACTGGTGACATTGTGAATCCTTTATATTGCCTTTTTAGTCATGTGATGGCTAACCATGAAACTACCCCTATTATGAAGTGCAAGACAGAGCAAGGAATTACTACTTCAATCTGTGTCATTATTTTTGGACTCTCCCTTACTAAATATTCGCCTTGCAACTAACTACAATATAAACGAGTGTGTGTGTGATGTTGCTATTGAGCTAACGTTGGCTAGGTAGCTAAACATTCAAGATATCTAGTTACACTGCGCTATCTGTGTCGTTACTAGCATTCTCTAACTTCGAAAATAACTAACAAATAACTATCAATAAAGAGAATTAGTCGAGAATCAAAAACTGTTCACCTTTCTCTTCCTGTTTCTTACAGAAATACCCCAAAAGAGACGCCCCTTCTACTGCCTGACGATAAAAAGTCTGCCAAAACTCGTTCGTTCCGGGTATGAAATTAATGATTGGAAGGAGAGCAAAATACTATAAGAATAGAATAGTATGTCTGTTTGTGCTACTATTTTACACACCAAGATAGGATTTGAGCGATAATTTCAGAAAGGCACTCCATAAACTGCGTTGTTTTGTCAAGCTACGTGAGGAAATGCGCTACTTGCGTACAAGTGCTCCAACTCGACTATTTCTTCCGTATCTTTGGTATCCACATAGACCCGTACGCCGGGTTGCCATGTTCGCGATTTTCTGGTTTACTTAAAAGACGATGTCGGAGGTGAAGATGTAATGGTAGCAGGTTTAGGGTTTTTGGGCTAGTTTTAAATTGCACCTCTACCTAACAAAAATATAAACGCAACCATTTCAACGATTTTACTGAGTTACAGTTTATATGAGGAAATCAGTCGATTCATTAGGCCCTAATGTATGGAATTTCACATGACTGGGGGTTCAGCAAGGTGGGCATGGGTGGGCATGGGCCCACCCACAGGGGAGCCAGGCTCAGCCAATCAGAATGAGTTTTCACCACAAAAAGGGCTTTATTCCAGACAGAAATACACCTCAGTTTCATCAGCTGTTTGGTTATTTTTTATTTAACCTTTATTTAAACAGGTAGGCTAGTTGAGAACAAGTTTTCATTTACAACTGCAACCTGGCCAAGATGAAGCAAAGAAGTGCGACACAAACAACAACACAGAGTTACACATGGAATAAACAAACGTAGTCAATAACACAATAGAAACGTCTATACAGTGTGTGCAAGTGAGGTAAGATTAGGGAGGTAAGGCAATAAATAGGCCATAGTGGTGAAGTAATCACAATTTAGCAATTAAACACTGGAGTGATAGATGAGCAGAAGATGAATGTGCAAGTAGACATACTGGGGTGCAAAGGAGAAGAAAAAAAACTATGGGGATGAGGTAGTTGGGTGGGCTATTTACAGACAGGCTGTGTATAAGTGCAATGATCTGTAAGCTGCTCTGACAGCTGATGCTTAAAGTTAGTGAGGGAGATATGAGTCTCCAGCATCAGTGATTTTTGCAATTCGTTCCAGTCATTGGCGGCAGAGAACTGGAAGGAAGGTGGCCAAAGTTGGAATTGGCTTTGGGGATGACCAGTGAAATATACCTGCTGGAGTGCGTGCTACGGGTGGGAGGTTCTATGGTGACCAGTGAGCTGAGATAAGGCAGGGCTTTACCTAGCAAAGACTTATAGACGACCTGGAGCCAGTGGGTTTGGTGACGAATATGAAGCGAGGGCCGGTCAACGAGAGCATAGAGGTCGCAGTGGTGGGTAGTGTATGGGGCTTTGGTGACAAAATGGATGGCACTGTGATAGACTGCATCCAATTTGCTGTGTTGGAGGCTATTGTGTAAATGACATCGCCGAAGTCAAGGATCGGTAGGATAGTCAGTTTGGCAGCATAAGTGAAGGAGGCTTTCTTGCGAAATAGGAAGCCGATTCTAGATTTAATTTTGGATGGGAGATGCTTAATGTGAGTCTGGAAGGAGAGTTTACAGTCTAACCAGACACTGATGCATTTGTAGTTGTCCACATATTCTAGGTCAGAACCGTCCAGAGTAGTGATGCTAGTTGGGCGGGCAGCAATCGGTTGAAGAGCATGCACTTAGTTTTACTTGCATTTAAAAGCACTTGGAGGCCACGGAAGGAGTGTTGTATGGCGTTGAAGGTCGTTTGGAGGTTTGTTAGCACAGTGTCCAAAGAAGGGCCAGAAGTATACAGAATGGTGTCGTCTGCGCAGAGGTGGATCAGAGACTCACCAGCAGCAAGAGCGACATCGTTGATATATACAGAGAAAAGAGTAGGCCTGAGAATTGAACCCTGTGGCACCCCCATAGAGACTGCCAGAGGTCCGGACAACAGGCCCTCCGATTTGACACACTGAACTCTGTCTGAGAAGTAGTTTGTGAACCAGGCGAGACAGTCATTTGAGAAACCAAGGCATTTGAGTCTGCCAATATGAATGCGTGATTGAGAGTCGAAAGCCTTGGCCAGGTCGATGAATACGGCTGCACAGTATTGTCTGTACACCCGTGACCAGCTCTGAAACTAGATTGCATAGTACGGTGGGGATTCGAAATGGTCAGTGATCTGTTTGTTAACTTGGCTTTCAAAGACCTTAGAAAGGCAGGGTAGGATAGATATAGGTCTGTAACAGTTTGGGTCTAGAGTGTCACCCACTTTGAAGAGGGTTGGGGTAGCCAGGGGTTGGGGTAGCCAGGTGGAAAGCATGGCCAGCCGTAGAAAAATGCTTATTGAAATTCTCAATTATCGTTGTGGATTTTAATCATTGTGGAATCTGAAAAGACATCTCGAAAGCATTATGGTATACTTACTATACTAACATACATGCTATACTAGCATACTTACTATACTAACATACATGCTATGTTAACTTACATGCTAAAAGAAAGGAATGAGGTGGGTAAGCAAAGTATTTATAAACAAAATATCTGATCTCTTAAACGTTTTGTTAATTTTTGTTCTATTATCTATACATTAGGCCTGGCATATTCCCACATTCAGGCAGCTTTCCATTTCGATTGGGTTATTTTACCTAAAAACCTTTAAGGCCTACATATAGAAAAATAAGGCCTAAATATAGAAAAATAAGGCCTACATATAGAAAAATAAGGCCTACATATAGAAAAATAAGGCCTACATATAGAAAAATAAGAAACAGCTCTGCATCTCTCCCCAGCAGGACAAGAGTGGCCAAACGGGTGTTTAGCTTCCCCAGTGCCTCTGCATCTCTCCCCAGCAGGACAAGAGTGGCCAAACGGGTGTTTAACTTCCCCAGTGCCTCTGCAAGTGAGGAGAGGATATTCTCAGCTGCTGGCTGGCTCTCCAGAAACCATGCATGAGCCTGAAGCCACAGAGTGGCCAAACTCATGTTTCTAAAAATGAATTTAAAAAATAAATTCAAAGGCAATAATAGAGTCATTTTTTAATTTAATTTGTATTTCATTTTAAGTATATCATAGCATATATGCTCAATTCTCAACCAGCTGCTATTGTCACGACTTCCGCCGAAGTCGGCTCCCCTCCTTTGTCATGTTCTGACCTTAGTTCTTTGTTTTGTATGGTCAGGGCGTGAGTTGGGGTGAACAGTCTATGTTCCTTTTTCTATGATTTGGGATTTCTGTGTTTGGCCTGGTATGGTTCTCAATCAGAGACAGCTGTCAATTGTTGTCCCTGATTGAGAATCATACTTAGGCAGCCTGGTTGTCCCTGATTGAGAATCATACTTACAGCCTGGTTGTCCCTGATTGAGAATCATACTTAGGCAGCCTGGTTGTCCCTGATTGAGAATCATACTTACAGCCTGGTTGTCCCTGATTGAGAATCATACTTAGGGAGCCTGGTTGTCCCTGATTGAGAATCATATTTACAGCCTGGTTGTCCCTGATTGAGAATCATACTTACAGCCTGGTTGTCCCTGATTGAGAATCATACTTAGGGAGCCTGGTTTCACTTTTGAGTTGTGGGTGATTATTTTCCGTGTCAGTGTTTGTGCCAAACGGGGACTGTTTTGTTTGTTTCGTTATTTCACGTTGTTATTTTGTAGTTTAGTGTTCATGTAAATGAAGTATCGTTATGGACACTTACCACGCTTATAGTAAACCATATCAACTGCTTATAGTAAACCATATCAACTGCTTATAGTAAACCATACCAACTGCTTATAGTAAACCATATCAACTGCTTATAGTAAACCATATCAACTGCTTATAGTAAACCATATCAACTGCTTATAGTAGTAAACCATATCAACTGCTTATAGTAGTAAACCATACCAACTGCTTATAGTAAACCATAGACACATTTGCATCTGTTGGCCATTAATTAGCCTATTACTTCTATGACAATGTAGGCCCCTGTAGTCTACCGTTTTATAGGCTACGATAAATATGTTGAAATGATGATACCACTGGAGTCAGTGCAAATCAATTTGTGCCACTTGTGTAGCTTACCTGAAGCTGTCAAACTGATTTAATAATTAGCCTGTAACTTCAGTTTATGGTTTGTGTCATTATGCAGTTCTTAATGACCATGTTTAGTTCATGAAAAGGGAAGTTATCAATTGTGATCACAGTCACAGTTTTATCGCAATTGTCGATCAGCTGTTAGAATGCATTAGATTGAAGGTAATAGTCAGTTAGATTAGGCAACAGGTAAAATAAACCAAAAAAACACTGGCTGTTGTTGACAAGCATAGGCCTATTCTGTTCAAATCCATATTATTAATATTTCATTCAGTGTTTGAAATTATGACCCCATCCCCAGTAGCCTATTCTAGTAACATTCGTTTTTTGAAGTTCAATAAGGGCAAATTATATTTTCTCTTGCGACATTCAAATACATTAGCTAGCAATAATTATTATTTGATGGAAAACCGAATTTAGCTTCAAAGGTCGTTCGAAGTTAAATCGAGATTCCTTCTTAATTCGCTCGATAACGTTATAGAAAATGGGTTTATTGACTAAATGTGTCAACCCATCTCTTGCTGTTAAAAAAATCACAATGTAGGCTACTATTCAGACCTTGTGTGCAGCACTGTGAGATATCAGCTGATGTAAGAAGGGCTTTATAAATACATTTGATTTGAGTGCGGGTTTTGAGTAGTCAGGGGGAAAACAAATTTTATCTTGACCTGGCAACCCTGGACGTTCACTAAATAAGTGGTTTCAAAATGGCGGCAGCAACGGCGATGCGGTTCGGTCAGCTCTCCTCCGGTAGCGACATGGCACCGGACTGGACCACGAAGGAAGTCAGCACCGGGGTAAGTGGTCCGCATGGTGTGGCTGAAACCGGACCAGATAGGTTGTACCAGTGCAAAGTTAGCAAGTTAGCCAGAACTTTGTTACCTCCACTGAATGAGACAGCACTTATGGCGACAGTCATTGTTAGCTAAATTACTAATGATAGCCTCTCCATCAAACCAAGTTCATTCATTATCATTTCTTGCTATCTCATACAACTAATTTAGTTAAGTTGAGACCGTTGGCTAATGATTTTTGATTAGTTACGTTTGAACAAAACTTAACCAAATATTTTATAAGTAAACCATGACAGACCACAGCCTGTCGTTTCTAATGGAAACAAGTCAGTCATAGTGGGCAGAGCCAAGCACTAGGTAGTGAGATCCTATTGGCCAGTTTTGACAGACATCTGCATATGTCTGTTCGGGAACGCCTACTCTGTGAAGTGCGCCTGTGCAATAACTCGATTCGCCTTTGCGCACCTTCTAAACAAAGCGATTTTTAAAATATTTTGGGGAAGGGTAAAGTCTACAAATCTTAGGGCGCTCTTTTCATAACACATTTTAGTTTTGGGAACAGAGGAGATCAAATGTTTCATAGACGTGAAGAATGTCGGCCAAAAGTCCTGGTAGTGTCGTTCAGATCACCTTCTCAAAGCCCTGGTAGTGTCGTTCAGATCACCTTCTCAAAGCCCTGGTAGTGTCGTTCAGATCACCTTCTCAAAGCCCTGGTAGTGTCGTTCTGATTTCTATCACCAGAAGCATGTGGACAAGATGAAAACACACAGTGCATTCAGAAAGTTCTCTCTATGTTCTATATGTTAACCCTATATATTCTATATGTTAACCCTATATAACCCTATATATTCTATATGTTATCCCTATATATTCTATATGTTATCTATATAACCCTATATATTCTATATGTTAACCCTATATAACCCTATATATTCTATATGTTATCCCTATATATTCTATATGTTATCTATATAACCCTATATATTCTATATGTTATCTATATAACCCTATATATTCTATATGTTATCTATATATCCCTATATATTCTATATGTTATCCCTATATATTCTATATGTTATCCCTATATATTCTATATGTTAACCCTATATAACCCTATATATTCTATATGTTATCCCTATATATTCTATATGTTATCTATATAACCCTATATATTCTATATGTTAACCCTATATAACCCTATATATTATATATGTTATCCCTATATATTCTATATGTTATCTATATAACCCTATATATTCTATATGTTATCTATATAACCCTATATATTATATATGTTAACCCTATATATTATATATGTTATCTATATAACCCTATATATTATATATGTTATCCCTATATATTATATATGTTATCTATATAACCCTATATATTATATATGTTAT
>NC_056438.1:35000-255000 GCF_018296145.1 Oncorhynchus tshawytscha | reverse complement strand
TGAATTGTTTTGTTCAACAGACCAGAACGTTCCCGTGAATCAACCTTATTGACTATCATAGCTGGGCCTCCGTCTGTTTCATTTCAATCAGTATCTTACACATCCTGATTAACAGACTGAGTAGTTTAATTGAATTGGTTTATGAACATTGAGAACATAATTCTCGTGACACCCCCCCCCCCCCCCCCCCAGGTGTACACTGTCCCAGTAGGAGGTATGCTGGTCAGACAGCCTGTATCAGTTGGAGGGTCAGGATCCACCTATATCTATGGTTACATGGACTCCAACTACAAACCCAACATGACAAAGGACCAGTGTCTTCGCCTGGTATCTGGAGGTACAAACACAAAACAAATCTTGTTCTTTGTTCAGTTTTGAGACTGGAGCGCATGCTACGGGTGGGTGTTGCTATGGTGACTAGTGAGCTGAGATAAGGTGGGGCTTTACCTAGCAAAGACTTATAGATGACCTGGAGCCAGTGGGTTTGGCAACGAATATGAATTGAGGGCCAGCCAACGAGAGCATAGAGGTCGCAGTGGTGGGCAGTATATGGGGCTTTGGTGACAACACGGATGTCACTGTGATAGACTACATCCAGTTTGCTGAGTAGAGTGTTTGAGTTTATTTTGTAAATTACATCACCGAAGTCAAGGATCGGTAGAATAGTCCGTTTTACGAGGGTACGTTTGGCAGCATGAGTGAAGGATGCTTTGTTGCAAAATAGGAAGCCGGTTTTAGATTGGAGATGCTTAATGTGAGTTTGGAAGGAGAGTTTACAATCTAACCAGGTATTTGTAGTTGTCCACATATTCTAGGCCAGATGTGTGACAAACAGGTGCTGTTAGATTACAGTATTATAATTTTTCTGACCATTTGGAACAGTGTAAACAACACTAAATAAATTCTAAGTAATAACAGAGTGTTCTAACGGAAATACATATTTAAAGTTTTTATTACATTAAAAAAATATTAAAAACTGCTATATTATTGTATTAACTGTTTTATAATAGTAACTATATTAACTTGTTAACTTATATTAACTATATTATTATATTAACTGTTTTATAATAGTAACTATATTAACTTAACTTATATTAACTATATTATTATATTAACTATAATTAAATGAACTATATTATTATATTAACTATAATTAAATGAACTATTATATTATATTAACTATAATTAAATGAACTATTATATTAACTATAATTAAATGAACTATTATATTATATTAACTATAATTAAATGAACTATAATATTATATTAACTATAATTAAATTAACTATTATATTAACTATAATTAAATGAACTATAATATTATATTAACTATAATTAAATGAACTATTATATTAACTATAATTAAATGAACTATAATATTATATTAACTATAATTAAATGAACTATAATATTATATTAACTATAATTAAATTAACTATATTATTATATTAACTATAATTAAATGAACTATAATATTATATTAACTAATTAAATTAACTATTATATTAACTATAATTAAATTAACTATTATATTAACTATAATTAAATGAACTATAATATTATATTAACTATAATTAAATGAACTATATTATTATATTAACTATAATTAAATGAACCATAATATTATATTAACTAATTAAATTAACTATAATATTATATTAACTAATTAAATGAACTATTATCTTAACTATAATTAAATGAACTATATTATTATATTAACTATAATTAAATGAACCATAATATTATATTAACTATATTATAAATTAACTATAATTAAAACTATATATTAAATAATTAAATGAACTATATTATTATATATAACTATAATTAAATGAACTATAATATTATATTAACTATAATTAAATATAATATTATATTAACTATAATTAAATGAACTATTATTATATTAACTAATTAAATGAACTATTATATTAACTATAATTAAATGAACTATTATATTAAGTATAATTAAATGAACTATTATATTAACTATAATTAAATGAACTATTATATTAACTATAATTAAATGAACTATATTAACTATAATTAAAGAAACTATAATATTATATTAACTATAATTAAATGAACTATTATATTAACTATAATTAAATGAACTATATTATTATATTAACTATAATTAAATTAACTATAATATTATATTCACTGCTTTATTATTATTTAGTAGTTTCACCCCATTTCTCCTCCCCAATTTTGTGGTTTACACTTATTATTATATTAACAGTATTGTTATATTGTTATATTCCCTGCATCATTATTATTATTATATTAACTATTATGATTATATTAGCTATTATTATATTAACTATTATGATTATATTAGCTATTATTATATTAACTGCTATTATGTTAACTATATTATTCCCCCAACAGCCCTGTTATCATGTTAACTATATTATTCCCCCAACAGCCCTGTTATCATGTTAACTATATTATTCCCCCAACAGCCCTGTTATCATGTTAACTATATTATTCCCCCAACAGCCCTGTTATCATGTTAACTATATTATTCCCCCAACAGCCCTGTTATCATGTTAACTATATTATTCCCCCACAGCCCTGTTATCATGTTAACTATATTATTCCCCGACAGCCCTGTTATCATGTTAACTATATTATTCCCCCAACAGCCCTGTTATCATGTTATCATGTTAACTATATTATTCCCCGATTTATCATGTTAACTATATTATTCCCCACAGCCCTGTTATCAACTATATTATTCCCCGCCCTGTTATCATGTTAACTATATTATTCCCCCGACAGCCCTGTTATCATGTTAACTATATTATTCCCCCGACAGCCCTGTTATCATGTTACAGCCCTGTTATCATGTTAACTATATTATTCCCCCCGACAGCCCTGTTATCATGTTAACTATATTATTCCCAGCCCTGTCCCTGTTATCATGTTAACTATATTATTCCCCCGACAGCCCTGTTATCATGTTAACTATATTATTCCCCGACAGCCCTGTTATCATGTTAACTATATTATTCCCCCAGCCCTGTTACAGCCCTGTTGTTATCATGTTAACTATATTATTCCCCCACAGCCCTGTCCCTGTTATCATGTTAACTATTATTCCCCCGACAGCCCTGTCCCTGTTATCATGTTAACTATATTATTCCCCCGACAGCCCTGTTATCATGTTAACTATATTATTCCCCCAACAGCCCTGTCCCTGTTATCATGTTAACTATATTATTCCCCCGACAGCCCTGTTATCATGTTAACTATATTATTCCCCCCGACAGCCCTGTCCCTGTTATCATGTTAACTATATTATTCCCCGACAGCCCTGTTATCATGTTAACTATATTATTCCCCCAACAGCCCTGTTATCATGTTAACTATATTATTCCCCCAACAGCCCTGTTATCATGTTAACTATATTATTCCCCCGACAGCCCTGTCCCTGTTATCATGTTAACTATATTATTCCCCCAACAGCCCTGTTATCATGTTAACTATATTATTCCCCCGACAGCCCTGTTATCATGTTAACTATATTATTCCCCCCGACAGCCCTGTTATCATGTTAACTATATTATTCCCCGACAGCCCTGTTATCATGTTAACTATATTATTCCCCCGACAGCCCTGTTATCATGTTAACTATATTATTCCCCCAACAGCCCTGTCCCTGGCTATGGAGAGAGATGGGTCCAGTGGAGGCGTGGTCCGGCTGGCAGCCATCTCAGAGACTGGAGTGGACAGACAGGTCATCCTGGGAAACCAGCTACCTAAATGGTCTACTGCTTAAAGACAGGGACACACAGTTCTGATAGGCAGACCAGGAACCAGTGATGCAGCATGAGTTTGTAAAGCCCTTCAGATTTCTAATAAAAATAAGCAAATTTAAATAAAGTTGTTTTGGAAGTAAATATTGTTTATTTTGTGGTCACTGATGAACAGCCAGTTTAATTGTTAATCAGAAAGGGAGAGACTGGAGTGTAGATATACCCTACTATCTGTCTAAAGGACTGGAGATATACCCTACTGTCTGTTTAAAGGACTGGAGATATACCCTACTGTGTTTAAAGGACTGGAGATATACCCTACTGTCTGTTTAAAGGACTGGAGATATACCCTACTGTGTTTAAAGGACTGGAGATATACCCTACTGTGTTTAAAGGACTGGAGATATACCCTACTGTCTGTCTAAAGGACTGGAGATATACCCTACTGTCTGTCTAAAGGACTGGAGATATACCCTACTGTCTGTCTAAAGGACTGGAGATATACCCTACTGTCTGTCTAAAGGACTGGAGATATACCCTACTGTCTGTCTAAAGGACTGGAGATATACCCTACTGTCTGTCTTAAAGACTGGATATATACCCTACTGTCTGTCTAAAGGACTGGAGATATACCCTACTGTCTGTCTAAAGGACTGGAGATATACCCTACTGTCTGTCTAAAGGACTGGAGATATACCCTACTGTCTGTCTAAAGGACTGGAGATATACCCTACTGTCTGTCTAAAGGACTGGAGATATACCCTACTGTCTGTCTAAAGGACTGGAGATATGTCTGTCTTAAAGTCTGTCTAAAGGAAAGGACTGGATATATACCCTACTGTCTAAAGGACTGGAGATACTGTCTGTCTAAAGGACTGTCTGTCTTAAGGACTGGATATATACCCTACTGTCTGTCTAAAGGACCGGAGATATACCCTACTGTCTGTCTTAAAGACTGGATATATACCCTACTGTCTGTCTAAAGGACTGGAGATATACCCTACTGTCTAAAGGACTGGAGATATACCCTACTGTCTGTCTAAAGGACCGGAGATATACCCTACTGTCTGTCTTAAAGACTGGATATATACCCTACTCTCTGTCTAAAGGACTGGAGATAAACCCTACTGTCTAAAGGACGAGATATACCCTACTGTCTGTCTAAAGGACCGGAGATATACCCTACTGTCTGTCTTAAAGACTGGATATATACCCTACTGTCTGTCTAAAGGACTGGAGATATACCCTACTGTCTAAAGGACGAGATATACCCTACTGTCGATCAAGGAACAAGCCCACAGGCTTTGACTATAGACTCCGAACCAAATGTTGTGAGGCACAAGGTAAACATCTCAGTAGCCAATTCCACTCAAACTCCTGATGAGTCGATCTGTTTTCACCATGAACACAAATGACACATCACGTCGTTGCGAACAAAGAACTCAGAGGCAATACCTGGAAACAGTCCTGGAGGACTGCTTAACCTGTGACGCGCTGATTGATTCGGGTTCGACAATATCGTTCATCTCTCAAACATTGTTCCATGATCTCAAAAGGGCTGTGAACCCAACTAAACGTTGGGTGAAAGTGGAACGATGCGACACTACACTTCGAGGGGTCACTCAGACTACCTCGTCTCTCACATTGAGAGTCATGCTGAAACTACACTTCAAGGATGTATCCCTCGTTCACCCTGTGTATGTTACCAGCCTCGAAACTGTAACCCTGCTACTTGGAGCAGACTTGATGGATCGGTTACTCCCATTGATGGATTGGGAAAACAACCAGATTGTTACTAGCCCAACACTCTAACCACTAGGCTACCCTGCCGCACCCCTGCTACTTATTTGAACACATCTAAGATATCGCTGGTTGTAATAGAACACCAGTGGACTTTCCACCTCCCCAACAAATGGTAACAATAATAATTCCTTGCCATGCGTAGTCTCAACTACAATACAACTAGTAAAATGCTCTAATCATGTGTTACGGTAGGATAATATTTCAGAATAAATCGGTAGGATAACTGCCCCCCTTGAGTACGAGTACCAATACCAGCAACAATCAGGAAGAGGATTAGAGACACAAATTACATTTCTATTGATAACAGAGACCGGAGTCACTCAGAGTGCAACACGGGGAAGGGAATCTCCAGAACACTCTCCCAATGGTTAACACACATGCCACTAATAAATAGAACCCTCCATTCAGGAGTCATGAACCATGATCACACCGTGTATGACTGGTTCAGTACTTCCGTCGTGAGGTTAGCTCCTCCGTAGATAACTTAGCTATGAAATAGACTCCTCCTTCAGACCTATCGCCACTACAATGGTGTAAGACACAGTGATGTGTAGTAAAACGACTACAGGTCACCTTGGCATATGGTTTGAGGTCGGCATCGATTCCTACTGACACACGGTCATGGACACGGAAATGATCTGATGACGTCAGGAGTTATTCTGCCCAGGTTGCAGCCTACCAGGACACTTGGTTTTCTTGCCCTTTGACATGTGCGCTTGTGTAAGCATAAACGCTACACGCACAACAACACATTTAATGAGTATTTATACTAAGATCACTTAAGGGTCCGAGCAAAATACCAGTCTTGGTAAAGTTGAAAATAGACCCTGAAATCTCTTTGACTAGCTACATTAATCACCTGTTCATAGGTCATCCCTGTAGACTGTCCGAAGCCTGTAGACACATGTAGTTATCAACTTAGGATTGTGCTGTAAGCAACACAGCACTAAGTAGGATCGCCCTCGATATGACAGACAAAATGCTGTGATAGTCATTTAGTGAAGACCGTATAGAATAGTCCAATTAGCTGATTACGGTGTAACCATAGTTTGTTTGTCTTTTTGTTTGTGTTTTTATTCTTAATTTTTATTTTCATTATCTTTGACACTTAGGAAGTGATACGGCCACAGTTCCTCATACAACCACCAGTTAGTGCCACAACTTGGCTCATTTGGGGAAGAAATGTAATGATGTATTTTGTGAGTGTTGTGCGTTGTTAACGTCTGCCTAAGTTACAGCCTAGATCCACCAGCCTGAACAACCAGACGACGGGTCCGGAACGATGATCCACAACCAGGCCATTCTTGTGGGGCTCTGCAGTTTGCAGAAATCCTACCAGGTTAAACAACTAGAGGGGACTGTCACAATGGTCCACAAACCAGGATACCCTGTGGTCATTCTTGAGGTGGATTGCAACTTGCAGAATCCTTCTAAGATTGAACCCACCAGAAGGGGACTGTCATGACTGTCCTGTGAGGATCCAAATAGGTCAGATCAGGTTTGGAATTAATGACTTCAACCAGACCCCCTCTCATCCGCAGGGGGTGGGGGGGGGTGCGGGTTAACAATTCAAGCCCTGTTGTAAATCAAGGAGAGAAGATTCAGGTCTCGCTCTCCAAATTCACCCAAGGAATGTGCTTTGTTTCAAATAATACTTTTTCCCGCCGACACCCTGACACGTTCAAAAGCAACTACTGGAACAATATTTCTATCATAGAACGTGGGAAATGGTCAGAGGCGATTTATAGAACTCTGTCATATTGTGAGCTATTTTGTGATGTCAAAGATATAATGGCTGCTGTAGAAGGTTTTGATCCCAGGTGTGCAACTACCATTTTTGGCCTTTAAAAAATACTTTACCTTGGAAAGTATACTCACTACATGTACGAAATATGAACAATGATGAAATTGTTTTTGTTAAGATAGGGATATGATTTTAGGAGCCATACAAGTGACAAGTCCGCCCCTGAGTGAGGTCAGAGAGCATGTCAGCCTGATGGAACCACCCCTTTTGAACAAACTGTATACAATGATGGGTTAAGAATTAACACATCAGACCAGAGAGACGTAGAGCTGCAGCTGCACGTTTAAAGTTTGAACTCTGAATCTCAACATAAGGTAGAGACGATAAAGTCACCTCCCGGACAATCAGTGGTACGGCTGAATAACTGTCCTAATTAAAGTATTTAGAAAAGCTCATTGAGGTGGGACCATTCTACTACTCTGCTCAAACCGTAGTACACTATTATCATCACCACCATGGGAACCATCGACAGGGATGGCATATCTTTAAAGAGGCAGCTTCATGATCGAATGGAAGGAAAATCAACTCTGTAGTTCTGTTCCGGATACCGGAGAACTACAAAGAACAACAACAGCATGAGACTTGTCGGAAACATTTTGGACAATCAGGGCCGCAGAAAGGCCCAACCCCCTTTCAAAGGCGGTCCGGTTCCGAGACGGCCTTTCACGTAAACACATTCATGATTTCTTACTCCAAGCGGGCAGTGGTTTGTGTGCAAAGTATGAATACTATAAGTGAGAGTAGTTTCTAAATGTAACAGCGTTAAGTGTGCTTGTCCCTCTCGCCCTCTCCGTGTTTTTTTGTTACAAGCAGCCATATTGTCAGTCCGCTAGGGACCTGTTTTTTGTATTAAGTGTGTATGTTTATCCTGTGTAACCATTTAGTTATTTGGTCAAACAAATATTAAACCCAATTTGTGTAGTACTGAATCATAAGTAAGGCTCTGGTTTTTGCAGATGCAAGGAGGTTATGACTGTTCAGAATGATAGGATACGAG
Organism: Oncorhynchus tshawytscha; assembly: GCF_018296145.1. NCBI lineage: Eukaryota > Metazoa > Chordata > Actinopteri > Salmoniformes > Salmonidae > Oncorhynchus > Oncorhynchus tshawytscha. The sequence continues at coordinate 246,635 of NC_056438.1, read as the reverse complement.
GTTATGATTAATAAGTTGACTGTTTATACAGTTGAAGTCGGTAGTTTACATACACTTAGATTAGAGTCATTAAAACTCATTTTTCAACCACTTTTAACCATTTTTGTAACAAACTATAGTTATGGCAAGTCAGTTAGGACATCTACTTTGTGCATGACACAAGTCATTTTTCCAACAATTGTTTACAGACAGATTATTTCACTTACAATTCACTGTATCACAATTCCAGTGGGTCAGAAGTTTACATACTGTACACTAAGTTGCCTGTGCCTTTAAACTGCTTGGAAAATTCCAGAAATTATGTAATGGCTTTAGAAGCTTCTGATAGGTTAATTGACATAATTTGAGTCAAATGGAGGTGTACCTGTGGATGTATTTCAATGCCTACCTTCAAACTCAGTGCCTCTTTGCTTGACATCATGGGAAAATCAAAAGAAATCAGCCAAGACCTCAGAAAAGTCTGGTTCATCATTGGGAGTAATTTCCAAATGCCTGAAGGTACCACGTTCATATGTACAAACAATAGTACGCAAGTATAAACACCAAGGGACCACGCAGCCATCATACCGCTCAGGAAGGAGACACTTTCTGTCTCCTAGAGATCAACATACTTTGGTGCAAAAAGTGCAAATGAATCCCAGAACAACAGCAAAGGACCTTGTGAAGATGCTGGAGGAAATGGGTACAAAAGTATCTATATCCACAGTAAAAATGAGTCCTATATCGACATAACCTGAAAAGCCACTCAGCAAGGAAGAAGCCACTGCTTCAAAAAGCCAGACTACGGTTTGCAACTGCAAATGGGGACAAAGATCATACTTTTTGGAGAAATGTCCTCTGGTCTGATGAACCATGTTTGGCCATAATGACCATTGTTATGTTTGGAGGAAAAAGGGGAGGCTTGCAAGCCGAAGAACACCATCCCAACCGTGAAGCACGGGGGTGGCAGCATCATGTTGTGGGGGTGCTTTGCTGCAGGAGGGACTGGTGCACTTCACAAAAATAGATGGTGTCATGAGAAAGGAAAATTATGTGGATATATTGAAGCAACATCTCAGGAAATCAGTCAGGAAGTTAAAGATTGGTCGCAAATGGGTCTTCCAAATGGACAATGACCCCAAGCATACTTCCAAAGTTGTGGCAAAAAAGCACGACAAAGTCAAGGTATTGGAATGGCCATCACAAAGCCCTGACCTCAACCCTATAGAATATATGTGGGTAGAATTGAAAAAGCGTGTGCGAGCAAGGAGGCCTACAAACCTGACTCTGTTACACCTGCTATGTCAGGAGGAATGGGCCAAAATTCACCCAACTTATTGTTGGAAGCTTGTGGAAGGAGGCTACCCAAAATGTTTGACCCAAGTTAAACAATTTAAAGGCAATGCTACCAAATACTAATTGAGTGTTTGTAAACTTCCGACCCACTGGCAATGTAACGAAGGAAATAAAAGCTGAAATAAATCACTCTCTACTATTATTCTGATATTTCACATTCTTAAAATAAAGTGGTGATCCTAACTGACCTAAGACAGGGAATTTTTACTCTGATTAAATGTCAGGAATTGTGGAAAAACTATGTTTAAATGTATTTGGCTAAGGTGTATGTAAACTTCTGACTTCAACTGTAGATGTGATAGGTGAAGAGTTTAATTCGGGAGATGGTAACTCTTTTTAAAGAGCCACTCTCGTCCGTCCCTGGAATCTCGCTGTCGTCCATCCCTAGATGTTGCCCGGAGAGAAGCCGCTGTCGTCCATCCCTGGAAGTTGCCCGGGGGAAGGTCGGTCTCATCCGTCCTTGGAAGTCCGCTGTCGTCCATCCCTAGATGTTGCCCGGAGAGAAGCCGCTGTCATCCATCCCTGGAAGTTGCCCGGGAGAAGGCCGCTGTCGTCCATCCCTAGATGTTGCCCGGGAGAAGGCCGCTGTCGTCCATCCCTAGATGTTGCCCGGGGAGAAGGCCGCTGTCGTCCATCCCTAGATGTTGCCCGGGAGAAGGCCGCTGTCGTCCATCCCTGGAAGTTGCCCGGGGAGAAGGCCGCTGTCGTGCATCCCTGGAAGTTGCCCAGGGGAAGGTTGGTCTCGTCACCAGAGGATGGGGATTCTGCTGGAGCTGTATTCTCTAACACCTCGGTAGACAAAGACAACCGCATAGCGTCTTTGTACATCTGGCTCATAGTGTTACGTTTGTAAACTGAGAGCAGATGACGATCCAGCCTCGTAAGTTTGCGCTTACCACAGATAATGCAGTCTCGAATCGGTCTGCCCATGGCAACAAGTCGACAGGAACTGGCTAACTGAACCAGCCATTTAGCTTAACCATAACACACTGTCCCTAACCAAAACACACTGTCCCTAACACACTGTCCCTAAAACACTGTCCCCGACCATAACACACTGTCCCTAGCACACTGTCCCTAACCACAACACACTGTCCCTAAAACACTGTCCCCAACTATAACACACTGTCCCTAGCACACTGTCCCCAACCACAACACACTGTCCCTAACCACAACACACTGTCCCTAACCAAAACACACTGTCCCTAATCAAAACACACTGTCCCTAACCAAAACACACTGTTCCTAACCATAACACACTGTCCCCAACCATAACACACTGTCCCTAACCACAACACACTGTTCCTAACCAAAACACACTGTCCCCAACCATAACACACTGTCCCTAACCAAAACACACTGTCCCTAACCATAACACACTGCATTATTCAGCCTCAATCTCTCTCTAGGACCATCCCTCCTCTGCCATCCTCCCCTCATCCCTCCTCCCCCATCCTTCCCTCTTCTCCTCCTCCCCCATCCTTCCCTCTTCTCCTCCTCCCCCTTCCTTCCCTCATCTCCTCCTCCACCATCCTTCCCTCTTCTCCTCCTCCCCCTATCTCCTCCTCCCCCATCCTTCCCTCTTCTCCTCCTCCCCCATCCTTCCCTCTTCTCCTCCTCCCCCATCCTTCCCTCTTCTCCTCCTCCCCATCCTTCCCTCTTCTCCTCCTCCCATCCTTCCCTCTTCTCCTCCTCCTCCATCCTCCCCTCATCCCTCCTCCCCCATCCTTCCCTCTTCTCCGCCTCCCCATCCTTCCCTCTTCTCCGCCTCCCCCATGCTTCCCTCTTCTCCTCCTCCCCCCATCCTTCCCTCTTCTCCTCCTCCCCCATCCTTCCCTCTTCTCCTCCTCCCCCCCATCCTTCCCTCTTCTCCTCCTCCCCCATCCTTCCCTCTTCTCCTCCTCCCCCATCCTTCCCTCTTCTCCTCCCCCCTCATCCCTCCTCCCCCATCCTTCCCTCTTCTCCGCCTCCCCATCCTTCCCTCTTCTCCTCCTCCCCCATCCCCCTCATCCCTCCTCCCCCATCCTTCCCTCTTCTCCGCCTCCCCTTCCTTCCCTCTTCTCCTCCTCCCCCATCCTTCCCTCCTTCTCCACCTCTTCCCCCCCAACTAATCATCAAGCTTTGATAATTTGAATCAGCTGTGGAGTGTTTGCGCAAAAACCAAAACGTGCACCTATTTGGGTCTCGAGGACCTATTTTGGGAAACGCTGCCTTAGATCATTGCTGACAATCGTCGCCAGCGGTTACCTCTACTTCAGGACAGTTGGCCAATAAGAATTCACGGTGGGAGGGGCCCTTAGGGGAAAGAGGAAGCAGAGCAGTTGTTTGCGGTGAAGTGATGAAGTCACCCTCTGGATACTGATCTGAGGTCAGCTTTGTATTTCCCTCCTAGTGGTTACTGTGAGGGTTTGAGGCCGTTAAGCTGAACCTGTATCTGTGCCAAAAGGCATTCTCTAACCGGAGTTTGTTTTATGTCACAGGAGGGGTATAAAACAGTTTCCTGTTCTCAGCTTTGTCAGTATTGTACCAGCCTGCTGCTACACACAGACACAGCACAGCAGTAACGTTCAGCAGAAGGTAAGAGGTGGGTCTTTGTAGTACAGCGGGGTCAAACTCATTCCACAGACTGCCGAGTGTCAGCGGGTTTTTGGTCTGTCTGTCTGTCAAACCCAGAGAAGAGCGGAGGTATCAGAGATGAAATAACAGCTGTCACTGTTGAGGACTGGATAAAACACAGAGACAAAGACGGTGTTGATCAGTTTGACTCTGTCGATCTTTATTGCCACATCGTTGCATCATCACATTCAGCCTCAACAACCATCAAAGCAGGAAATAAAACAACACAGAAATGAAAAGAAAAGAACGACGAAAGAAAGACCAGCTAGAGGGGACGTGGTCTCAGTCCACAGAACCACCAGAGGAGTTCTAGAACCTCACGGAACCCTGATGGTTCTACTGTCTGGTTACCATGGCAGTGACTCCCCCCTCCTCCTCCAGACCCAAACTAACACACAAACAGGATATTCAAATTAAAAACACACTTTCAGCTTTAAATCAAGAACACCTCCCAAACACACACAAGCGGTTAGCATGAGCGCAACACACAGATGTTCCTTTCAGCAGCTTCGAGTACAACTGGGGTGGTGATGACGAGGGGGTAGTGGTGATGGGGGGGTGACTGGGGGTAGTGGTGACGTGGGTGGTGGTGACGGGGGGGGTAGTGCTGATGGTGGGTAGTGGTGACGGGGGGTTGGGGGTAACTGGGGGTGTGGTGACGTGGGTGGTGGTGACGGGGGGTGTGCTGATGGTGGGTAGTGGTGACGGCGGGGTTGGGGGTGGTGGGGGTAGTGGTGACGTGGGTAGTGGTGGGCGGGGGTTGGGGGTAACTGGGGGTAGTGGTGACGTGGGTGGTGGTGACGGGGGGGGTAGTGCTGATGGTGGGTAGTGGTGACGGGGGGTAGTGCTGATGGTGGGTGGTGAGTGTGCTGATGGTGGGTAGTGGTGACGGGGGGTAGTGCTGATGGTGGGTAGTGGTGACGGCGGGGGCGGGGGTAACTGGGGGTAGTGGTGACGTGGGTGGTGGTGATGGTGACGGTGTGTATCAGCAGAGCAGTAGATTATTATTGAAGAGATCACAAGGCAGATTACATGTAGACAAAGCCAATCTAATATTAAACTGGAGAAGGCTTATGGTTGGAGACACTGCAGATAAAAGAAAAACAAGGAACATACGACTTCCAGAAAGCCTAGAGGCAATGCTCAGATTGTCCTGTGATTGGTCAGAGAGCAGAGAGGGCGGGGGGGTTCCAAGACACTCCCATTCCTGTCTGCGTCTCAGTGCCGGCCAATCAGAACCACTTCCTATGTTCCACATCCTGTGTTTTTTGTCATGGTGACTCCATAGCCATGCGTGAGGCCGAACGGAGCTTTCCCATTGGTTCATATCAAAGGTCAAATGGTTAAAGTGTGGAAAAGCTCCACTAGTCATCTCCCAGAAGCCCCTGCTCCCTGCAGAGGGTGTCAGGGGTCATTCCTCCTAACTTCGTCTCTTCCTACTTGGTTATAGTTCCTACTTTACACCATCCCATCCTCCATCTCTCTCCTGCTTTCCTCTGCTCAATCTCCTGCAGTCTACTCCTTCCATCCTCCATCCTTCTCCAGATTGTGCCTTTGAAGGCTATCTGTAATTCAATGGTCATTTCAGTTCATCCTCTGATTCTTATAGTCTTATAAAGTCCTAGTCGGCAGTAACCATAGTAACACAGAATATTATAAAAACTCAATATAATCCCAAAGGTGTGTGCCATATTCACAATTCCCAACGATGCCAGCTCCTGTTGATCCTGATATCCCAGAATATATTCCCAACCTGATTCCCAAAGTCAATATGGAGGTAGAATCTCCAAGACTGTTTCTATAGCAACACTATGAATCCAACTACGTCCTTTGTAGTGTATATACCTGACCTGGTCTCTCTGTACAGCTGAGCTGAGGCAGGGTGCTGTGGTTCCTCCCAGCCACTAGGGGGCTCCACCACATGCTTCTTTCCTGCTGCTCTGCTCTCTTTGGGTTGAATGCAGCTATGATACATTATAACAACAAGGCTAACAAATGCTGGCAAAGGCTAACCCACACTAACACAGGCTAATACAAAAGCCTTAGGCTAACACATGAGCCCGGCTAGCATAAGGCTAACCCATGCTAACCTGACTAGCACAGTCTAACAAATGCTAACCTGTTTAGCGCAGTATAACATGTTAAACCATTATGATGATAGCATGGCTAACACATGCTAACAGGCTAGCATGCTAAACCATCACGGCGTCTGGTAAGGCAGAAACGTCCGTCTGTTCTGTGATAGAAGTTATCTTCATACAGAAAGAATCTAACTACCATCTTCATTGAAATCTCTTCTGGTGTACAGCGCAGGTGGCAGAACAAATCAGTTGGATGGGCTTTTGACCGGCGGCATGTTTTTATAATGAATGTTATATAAAGACCACAGGCGGCACATGACTTTTAAGTTTGGGGAAGATTACAATTGATTTGCGTATGTGCATTTTTTTTTCGTGGAACAGTTTAATTTTAATAATAACATTTTCACTTCTCAAAATCATTGTCACATGGTTAATCATACAAATCTAAAGGTTAAAAATGAAACCAATGCGAGAGCCTAGAACTCAGAGATAGTCAAAAGGTCAATGTAGCAGTAGGTCTATAACTCAGAGATAGTCTATAGGTCAATGTAGCAGTAGACCTAAAACGCCCGTCACCTACTCAGTAAAATACATATTCCTAAAGCCAACAAATAAAAACAGTCAAAAAATATCCCGATAAAATATTTATTCTTTCATTTTCAATCGCATTCATCTCTCTACTCTGCTGTCTGCCTCCCTTTCCATTGTTCTTGACTTGATCATCAACTGAGTCCAGCCCAAAGGCAAGCGAACCTGCAACATTGTATCAACTATTCCGGCCCAGTGAGGTCGGGACAGAAAGCAGTTTCTGCTGTTTCCACTGGATATATGCGATCATCAGATCATGATATTTAGCTTTTTTCACCCCGAGGCTGGGTGATTCTCATAGGCCAGGAGTGTTTTTTTTCAAAAACCGTGAGGAACTATTATCATTCGCAATGGATGTAAAAAAAAATGTCAGACTTCATTATCTTACTGTGTGAGGAAAAAATGACTGAGAGGCTCAGCTGATTAGTTGTGGCTAAGACAATCAGACATCCCAAATGAGCTTTTCTACATATGCACGCAGCAGGCCAGGTAGGCCTACTGCTAGGCATGCTCAGGTGCACACACTCCCCCAACATTATCAGGGTAGAGAAACCAGACACATGCTCTCCCTCAACACTACCAGGGAAAAGAAACTAGACACATGCTCTCCCCCCAACACAATCAGGGGAGAGAAACCAGACACATGCTCTCCCCCAACACAATCAGGGAAGAGAAACCAGACACACGCTCTCCCTCAACGTTATCATGGCAGAGAGATCAGACACATGCTCGTTGCTCACATTTAGCGCACCAAACAAAAGACAATGAAAAAATGGACAACAGGAGTAATTATATAATTTTGGCAAAACATATATTTTCTTTAAGGGAAGTATCCTAACAGAGACCTGTGCACCTGCCAACTGTCCAATTCCCAAGAGGCTGAAACCAGAGATCTGTATATAATGACTAGATGCTCATGTCTCCGCCCTAACAACGGGAGTCATTGTCCTAATGGCAGGTAGGTAGGCGACATGCTTAGGTCTGCATATTATGCCCATAGAAACGCATTGGGCTTATTCTGGAGAGACTTCCTCTCCGCTGTAACTATCTCACTGGAGAAAGCATTCGAGCCAATCAGCACCCCTCAATGTTACTATATGTCTCTGATGCTGTCTGGCCAGAAATAGTATCACAGAGGACACAGATCAGACAGAGGAGACAGACAGAGGGGACAGACAGAGGAAACAGACAGAGGGGACAGAGGAGACAGACAGAGGGGACAGACAGAGGGGACAGACAGAGGAAACAGACAGAGGGGACAGAGGAGACAGACAGAGGGGACAGACAGAGGAAACAGACAGAGGGGACAGACAGACAGACAGAGGGGTGCTGTTTCTGTCACTCGGATGCTTTATCTGAGATTGATGGGTCTTTGTGTTGACGCGCGTCCAGGTCAAATAAAGGATCAATTTGTAATTTGGACGGGAAAGCAGGTACGGTCGTGTGGGCCAGGCCGCCGAAGGCACCTCCCATAATGCCCTGCCGGTGCATGAAAACTTATCAACAACTAAAACAGAACTGCTGACCTTCAGAAAGACCCTCAGAACTAATATTTAAAAAGACCTGTTGTATATGAGAACGCTAACCACTACAGCAGGAACACACACATACACACACACACAGGCGTTATTTAGTGTTGTGTGTGAGTGACAGAGTGTGCAGACTCATTGTTGTGTGCTAAGCAAAGCGTTGACACACACACTCTGTTCTGTATTCAATTACACAATGGCAGAGACAGAAGCATGCAGACACACACATGCCCCAGTCCATATAGCTACATTATACATCATGTAGTGTAGTAGCATCAGTTATAACAGCAGTATGTAGTGTTATGACAGGTCATAAGCCTGTCAGCTGGATATGCAGTGTCCTTATAGGAAGGTTGTCTGTGTGTGGGGTCAGGGGTGAGAGGTCACACAGGGGTCTCCTTGCTCTTCAGATCGGGGGCACTAAACTGCCTCTTCATGCGAGGGGGGGTGCTGTACCCCTCCTGAAACCACCCTGCACCTCCTCCTCTTCCCTGGGGGGATATGTGGCCCCCTGGTGGAGGGTGGTGGTTACTGCTGCTGTGGTAGAGGTGTTGGTGAGGAGGGATGTAGTAGGGGTGATGGTACCCTCCTCTGTCTCCCCCCTGCTGAAACCTCCCTCCTCCTCCTCTCTGATCCCTCTCCCTTCCTCTTCCCTCCATCCCCCCTCCTCCACGATAACGCGGTCGCCCCTGGTGACCACCTCCGTTGTTGTTGGGGTTGCCGGGGTAGTTGTTTCCCTGGTGATTGTTGTTGTTGCCCTGCGGGGAGCTGTCCAGGGAGTTCCGCCTATATCGCCACGGAGGCGGCCCCTGCTGTTGCCCTGGAACTGGGAAGTGTGGGTTCCCATGGTTACTGTTGCTACGGTGCTGTTGTGGTTGTTGCCAGGTGCGGTGTGGGGAGGGGGTGTGGCCTCTAGGGACCATCTGGAAGGGGAGTGGGAGGAGAGCAGCAGGAGGAGGAGGAGAGGGAGTTGCTTTTCCACCTCCTCCCTCTGCCCGCTCCTCCCACTCACCATCTATCCCCCCCTCCCCCAGCATCATCAGGGCAGTGGCAGGGCTCCATGAGAGACGGTGGTGGGGGTTGCTCTTGAAGGGGAACTTGAGTTTACAGTCCTGTGGGGGATGAAGCGGCCGGTCCCGGGGAGGTGGACCACAGGGGGGTGCACTGGGACCAGAGGGGTGTTGGGGGTTGGGGAGTTCTGGGTGTTCTGGAGGAGGAGAAGAAAGATAGAATGGTTTATATTTTGCGTCACAGGGACTATACTACAGGGCCCCCTGGTGGAGCTGCGTCACAGGGACTATACTACAGGGCCCCCTGGTGGAGCTGCATCACAGGGACTATACTACAGGGCCCCCTGGTGGAGTTGCGTCACAGGGAAAATACTACAGGGCCCCCTGGTGGAGCTGCGTCACAGGGACTATACTACAAGGCCCCCTGGTGGAGCTGCGTCCCAGGGACTATACTACAGAAGGTGGAGTGTATTCGAACCTGTCTGAGTCTTTTAGTAATATTCTGTTGTTGAAGGTTCTGTAGTCGGGTCTGTTCCTGTTTCAGCCACCTCATCCTCCCTCGTCTAAAGGCTGGGTCGTCTGTCATCAGCTTAACTACTCTCTTCTCATTGGGTGGATTGGGCTGTCCGTCATCATCGACCCCGTCACCATCACATTGGGAACCGCCCCCTTCCTCCTCGTCATTTTCCATGTCCTCCTCCTGAGAAGAGAGAAGAGGAATGAGAGAGAGAGAGAGGAGGGATGAGAGAGAGAGAGAGGAAGGATAAGAGAGAGGTATATATAGTGTGTGTGTGTGTGTGTGTGTGTGTGTGTGTGTGTGTGTGTGTATAGTGTGTGTGTATAGTGTGGGTGTAGTGTGTGTGTATAGTGTGTGTGTAGTGTGTGTGTGTGTGTGTATAGTGTGTGTGTGTGTGTGTGTGTGTGTGTGTGTGTGTGTGTGTGTGTATATAGTGCCTTTAGAAAGTATTCAGACCCCTTGACATTTTCCACTTTGTTACTTTACAACCTTATTCTAAAATGCATTAAACAATTTTCCTCAAGCTGATCCTAACCGTTACAGGCCTATTTCTATTATGCCCTGTTTATTGTTGGAAAAAACTTGTCAATAATCAACTGACTGGATTTCTTGATGTCTAGTAGTATAGTATAGTATTCTCTCTGGGATGCAATCTGGTTTCTGCCCAGGTGATGGATGTGTCACTGCAACCTTAAAGGTCCTCAATGATGTCACCATTGCCCTTGATTCTAAGCAATGTTGTGCTGCTATTTTTATTGGCTTGGCCAAAGCTTTTGACACGGTAGGCCATCCCATTCTTGTGGGCTGGCTAAGGAGTATTGGTGTCTCTGAGGGGTCTTTGGTCAAGTTTGCTAACTACCTCTCTCACAGAGTGCAGTGTATAAAGTCCGAAAATCTGCTGTCTCAGCCACTACCTGTCACCAAGGGAGTACCCCAAGGCTCAATCCTAGGCCCCACGCTCTTCTCAATTTACATCAACAACATAGCTCAGGCAGTAGGAAGCTCTCTCATACAGTTACATGCAGATGATACAGTCTTATACTCAGCTGGCCCCTCCCCAGATGTTGTGTTAAACGCTCTACAACAAAGCTTTCTTAGTGTCCAATCAGCTTTCTCTGCCCTTAACCCTGTTCTGAACACCTCCAAAACAAAGGTCATGTGGTTTGGTAAGAAGAATGTCCCTCTCCCCATCAGTGTGACTACTACCTATGAGGGTTTAGAGTTTGAGGTAGTCACCTCATACAAGTACTTGGGAGTATGGCTAGACGGTACACTGTCCTTCTCTCAGCACATATCAAAGCTGCAGGCTAAGGTTAAATCTAGACTTGGTTTCCTCTATCGTAAATGCTCCTCCTTCACCCCAGCTGCCAAACTAACCCTGATTCAGATGACCATCCTCCCCATGCTAGATTACGGAGACATCATTTATAGATCAGCAGATAAGGATGCTCTCGAGTGGCTAGATGTTCTTTACCATTCAGCCATCAGATTTGCCACCAATGCTCCTTATAGGACACATCACTGTACTCTATACTCCAATAATGTTTGCACCATGTGTTGTTGCTACTATGCTGTGTTGTCATGTGTTGTTGCTACTATGCTGTGTTGTCATGTGTTGTTGCTACTATGCTGTGTTGTCATGTGTTGTTGCTACTATGCTGTGTTGTTGCCATGCTATGTTGTTGTCTTAGGACTCGCTTTATGTAGTGTTGTGTTGTCTCTCTTTATGTAGTGTTGTGGTGTCTCTCTTTATGTAGTGTTGTGGTGTCTCTCTTTATGTAGTGTTGTGGTGTCTCTCTTTATGTAGTGTTGTGTTGTCTCTCTTTATGTAGTGTTGTGGTGTCTCTCTTTATGTAGTGTTGTGGTGTCTCTCTTTGTATGTAGTGTTGTGGTGTCTCTCTTTATGTAGTGTTGTGGTGTCTCTCTTTATGTAGTGTTGTGGTGTCTCTCCTTATGTAGTGTTGTGGTGTCTCTCCTTATGTAGTGTTGTCTCTCCTTATGTAGTGTTGTGGTGTCTCTCTTTATGTAGTGTTGTCTCTCTTTATGTAGTGTTGTGTTGTCTCTCTTTATGTAGTGTTGTGGTGTCTCTCCTTATGTAGTGTTGTGGTGTCTCTCCTTATGTAGTGTTGTGTTGTCTCTCTTTATGTAGTGTTGTGTTGTCTCTCTTTATGTAGTGTTGTGTTGTCTCTCTTTATGTAGTGTTGTGGTGTCTCTCTTTATGTAGTGTTGTGTTGTCTCTCTTTATGTAGTGTTGTGTTGTCTCTCTTTATGTAGTGTTGTGGTGTCTCTCTTTATGTAGTGTTGTGGTGTCTCTCTTTATGTAGTGTCTCTCTTTATGTAGTGTTGTGGTGTCTCTCTTTATGTAGTTTTGTGGTGTCTCTCTTTATGTAGTGTTGTGGTGTCTCTCTTTATGTAGTGTTGTGTTGTCTTAGGACTCTCTTTATGTAGTGTTGTGGTGTCTCTTTATGTAGTGTTGTGGTGTCTCTCTTTATGTAGTGTTGTGGTGTCTCTCTTTATGTAGTGTTGTGGTGTCTCTCTTTATGTAGTGTTGTGGTGTCTCTCTTTATGTAGTGTTGTGGTGTCTCTCTTTATGTAGTGTTGTTGTATCTCTTTATGTAGTGTTGTGGTGTCTCTCTTTATGTAGTGTTGTGGTGTCTCTCTTTATGTAGTGTTGTGTGTCTCTCTTTATGTAGTGTTGTGGTGTCTCTCTTTATGTAGTGTTGTCTCTCTTTATGTAGTGTGTGGTGTCTCTTTATGTAGTGTTGTGGTGTCTCTCTTTATGTAGTGTTGTGTGTCTCTCTTTATGTAGTGTTGTGGTGTCTCTCTTTATGTAGTGTTGTGTTGTCTTCTTTAGGACTCTCTTTTATGTAGTGTTGTGTTGTCTCTCTTTATGTAGTGTTGTGGTGTCTCTCTTTATGTAGTGTTGTGGTGTCTCTCCTTATGTAGTGTTGTGGTGTCTCTCTTTATGTAGTGTTGTGGTGTCTCTCTTTATGTAGTGTTGTGGTGTCTCTCTTTATGTAGTGTTGTGGTGACTCTCTTTATGTAGTGTTGTCTCTCTTTATGTGGTGACTCTCTTTATGTAGTGTTGTGTTGTCTCTCTTTATGTAGTGTTGTGTTGTCTCTCTTTATGTAGTGTTGTGGTATCTTAGGACTCTCTTTATGTAGTGTTGTGGTGTCTCTCTTGTCGTGATGTGTGATTTGTCCTATATTGATATTGTATTATATTGTATTTGAATCCCAACCCCGTCCCCACAGGAGGCCTTTTGGTAAATAAGAATGTGTTCTTAACTGACTTGCCTAGTTAAATTGAAGTTAAATAAAGGTTGAATAAAAAACATTTAAAGTGTGGTGTGCAGTGTGTCTCTCTACCTGTCCAGTAGGTATAATGCTCTCCATCTTGACCATCCTGTCTCTCAGAGCTTTGATCTCTTCATCCTTCACAAACAATCACAATTAGAATCAGAATCACAACCAATCACAATTAGAATCAGAATCACAACCAATCACAATTAGAATCAGAATCACAACCAATCACAATTAGAATCAGAATCACAACCAATCACAATTAGAATCAGAATCACAACCAATCACAATTAAAATCAGAATCACAACCAATCACAATTAAAATCACAACCAATCACAATTAGAATCAGAATCACAACCAAGCACAATAAAAATCAGAATCACAACCAATCACAATTAGAATCAGAATCACAACCAATCACAATTAGACACAGAAAGAGAGAGAGACAGACAGAGAGAGAGACAGAGAGACACAGAGAGACAGAGAGAAACAGACACAGAGAGAGAGACAGACAGAGAGAGAGTGAGAGAGACAGAGAGAGAGTGAGAGTGACAGAGAGAGAGAGAGAGGGAGACACACAGAGAGAGATGAGAGAGATTACTGTGAGACTTTAAAAGTCTATAAACGTACAATCAGTACCAAAATAGCACAGCACAACAGCAAGCAGCTGACACTAATTGAGGAGTCCATAAAAAGAGAGACATACCTTCATATTATTCTGAATCTTTACTTCCTGTAGAACATCCGTCAGCCTATCAATATGAGCCTTCAGGTCGTACACACCCCCAGGCCCTGCCCCTCCTCCTCCCTCCTCCACCTCCTCCCTCCTGTCCTCCCCTATCCCCACGGTGTCCCAGACATCCTGAGCCACAGCCCTCCAGCTGTCTGCCTCTGTGTTGTCTTTCTTAGAATACATCCTGGTTAGCTCCTTCATCTTCACAATGGACAGAGCCTCAATCTCCTGACGAGAGTGACGGAAATCCCCCAAGGCAACCTATAGGGAGAGACACAGAGTCCAGGGTTGATATGTATATATTAATATCTCCCAAGGCAACCTATAGGGAGAGACACAGAGTCCAGGGTTAATATGTATATATTAATATCTCCCAAGGCAACCTATAGGGAGAGACACAGAGTCCAGGGTTAATATGTATATATTAATATCTCCCAAGGCAACCTATAGGGAGAGACACAGAGTCCAGGGTTAATATGTATATATTAATATCTCCCAAGGCAACCTATAGGGAGAGACACAGAGTCCAGGGTTAATATGTATCTATTCATTAATATGTATCTATTCCCCCCCCAGGTTAATATATATCTATTCACCCCCCCCCCAGGGTTAATATGTATCTATTCACCCCAGGGTTAATATGTATCTATTCACCCCCCAGAGTTAATATGTATCTATTCACCCCCCCCAGGGTTAATATATATCTATTCACCCCCAGAGTTAATATGTATCTATTCACCCCCCCCAGGGTTAATATGTATCTATTCACCCCCCAGGGTTAATATGTATCTATTCACCCCCCAGAGTTAATATGTATCTATTCACCCCCCCAGAGTTAATATGTATCTATTCACCCCCCCAGAGTTAATATGTATCTATTCACCCCCCCAGAGTTAATATGTATCTATTCACCCCCAGAGTTAATATGTATCTATTCACCCCCCAGAGTTAATATGTATCTATTCACCCCCCCAGAGTTAATATGTATCTATTCACCCCCAGAGTTAATATGTATCTATTCATCCCCCAGAGTTAATATGTATCTATTCACCCCCCCAGAGTTAATATGTATCTATTCACCCCCCCAGGTTAATATGTATCTATTCACACCCCCCAGGGTTAATATGTATCTATTCACCCCCCCAGGGTTAATATGTATCTATTCACCCCCAGAGTTAATATGTATCTATTCACCCCCCCAGGGTTAATATGTATCTATTCACCCCCCAGGGTTAATATGTATCTATTCACCCCCCCAGGGTTAATATGTATCTATTCACCCCCCAGAGTTAATATGTATCTATTCACCCCCCAGAGTTAATATGTATCTATTCACCCCCCCCCAGAGTTAATATGTATCTATTCACCCCCCAGAGTTAATATGTATCTATTCACCCCCCAGAGTTAATATGTATCTATTCACCCCCCAGAGTTAATATGTATCTATTCACCCCCCAGAGTTAATATGTATCTATTCACCCCCCCAGAGTTAATATGTATCTATTCACCCCCCAGAGTTAATATGTATCTATTCACCCCCCAGAGTTAATATGTATCTATTCACCCCCCCAGGGTTAATATGTATCTATTCACCCCCAAAGGAAGAACCTTTGGAAGCCATTACAGCAGTGAATCATTTGTATATCTGTGAATCATTTGGAAGAACCTTCGGAAGCCATTACATCTGTGAATCATTTGGAAGAACCTTTGGAAGCCAGTACATCTGTGAATCATTTGGAAGAACCTTCGGAAGCCATTACAGCAGTGAATCATTACAGCTGTGAATCATTTGGAAGAACCTTCGGAAGCCATTACAGCAGTGAATCATTACAGCTGTGAATCATTTGGAAGAACCTTTGGAAGCCATTTCAACTGTGAATCATTTAAATTGAGATTCAACTCTGGACAACTTTTATTCCACTGTTTATGTCTTAATTGTTCAGGCTCAGCAATATTCAAATGTTGTTTCGGATCCAAGATGGCGTAGTAGTCAGACGTCTTGTCGTGTCGTGTCCCTTGTATATATCGTTTTTTACATATTTTTCTTCGCATATCTTTTAAAACATTTTGCTAAACCTCAACATCTAAATACTCTCCTGCAACCCGCCTCACCCAATGTAGTGTGGATCTGCTTTTTTTTCTAAAGTATTTATATTTACTTCGGATCCGGAACCCCTCAACTGAAGCTAGCCAGCTAACTACCAGCTATCAGTCAGCAAACCATTGCTAGCGGTCTTCAGCTAACCTTTAGCTCGGAAAGCTCTCGCCAGTTTGAACAACACGACTCTAACCAGAGCATAACGGACCTATTATTTTTATCCCCGGATTCCCACCGCAAACGGAACATTTTCAGCTGGATCTTCACATCTAGCTAACCAGCTAACCGCAACCCCGGATGATTACTCCTGGCTAGCATTTCCATCCACTTAGCTTGAAGCTAGCCCGGCCAGAGCTCCTGTGCTACCACCGAAGCATACTCCTGGGCTACAATATCCGGACCCACGACCGGTCTATCGATGTCACCGCATGAAGAGGCATAAACAGACTCACCCCATTGCGACGTCCCCCAAAGGCTAACTTTCTAGCCCTTGCTATCTGCTTGCTTGCTAATTCGGCCTGCTAACTGCTAGCTTGTTTAGCCCCGGTACGATAACTGCTAGCTTGTTTAGCCCCGGCCTACTAACTGTTAGCTTGTTAGCATAGGCCTGCTAACTGTCTAAATCGCCGCGTCCCCAGCCAGCCCAACCACTCACTGGACCCATATATACTTTCGATTTTTAATTTGACTATACCTTCCGGTAACCTGCCTCACCCAATGTGATACGGAATCGCCATTATTTGTAATTTTTAGAACACATTCAAGAACCTCCAGAAGCTAACCAGCTAACTAGCTACAAGCTATTTAGTCATTGTTAGCCACTGCTAGCGGCTTTTACCTTCTACACAGCCAGCCAGTTTTTTAAACCTGGATAATACTCGCCAGTCTAGGTTCCCTGCCCCATCCACCGCTGCCCCCTGGACACTGATCACTTGGCTACATAGTTGATGCCTGCTGGACAGTCCATTAATCACGGTACTCCATTCTGTTTGTTTATGTTTTATCTGTCGGCCCCAGCCGCACTCAGGCTCTGTGTGTAGTTAATCCGACCCTCTGCCTAGTCAACGCCATTTTACCTGCTGTTGTTGTGCTAGCTGATTAGCTGTTGTTGTCTCACCTACTGGTTTAGCTAGCTCTCCCAATTCAACACCTGTGATTACTGTATGCCTCGCTGTATGTCTCTCTCAAATGTCAATATGCCTTGTATACTGTTGTTCAGGTTAGTTATCATTGTTTTAGTTTATAATGGAGCCCCTAGTTCCACTCTTCATACCCCTGATACCTCCTTTGTCCCACATCCCACACATGCGGTGACCTCACCCATTACAACCAGCATGTCCAGAGATACAACCTCTCTCATCATCACCCAGTGCCTGGGCTTACCTCTGCTGTACCCGCACCCCACCATACCCATCTGCGCATTATGCCCTGAATATATTCTACCATGCCCAGAAATATGCTCCTTTTATTCTCTGTCCCCAACGCTCTAGGCGACCAGTTTTGATAGCCGCACCCTCATACTACTCCTCCTCTGTTCCGCGGGTGATGTGGAGGTAAACCCAGGCCCTGCATGTCCCCAGGCACCCTCATTTGTTGACTTCTTTGATCGAAAAAGCCTTGGTTTCATGCATGTCAACATCAGAAGCCTCCTCCCTAAGTTTGTTTTACTCACTGCTTTAGCACACTCTGCTAACCCTGATGTCCTTGCCGTGTCTGAATCCTGGCTCAGGAAGGCCACCAAAAATTCTGAGATTTCCATAGCCAACTATAACATTTTCCATCAAGATAGAACTGCCAAAGGAGGAGGAGTTGCAGTCTACTGCAGAGATAGCCTGCAAAGTACTTTCCAGGTCCATACCCAAACAGTTCGAACTACTAATTTTAAAAATGACTCTCTCCAGAAATAAGTCTCTCACTGTTGCCGCTTGCTACCGACCCCCCTCAGCTCCCAGCTGTGCCCTGGACACCATTTGTGAATTGATCGCCCCCCATCTAGCTTCAGAGTTTGTTCTGTTAGGTGACCTAAACTGGGATATGCTTAACACCCCGGCAGTCCTACAATCTAAGATAGATGCCCTCAATCTCACACAAATCATCAAGGAACCCACCAGGTACAACCCTAAATCTGTAAACAAGGGCACCCTCATAGACGTCATCCTGACCAACTGGCCCTCCAAATACACCTCCGCTGTCTTCAACCAGGATCTCAGCGATCACTGGCTCATTGCCTGTATCCGCTACGGAGCCACAGTCAAACGACCACCCCTCATCACTGTCAAACGCTCCCTAAAACACTTCTGTGAGCAGGCCTTTCTAATCGACCTGGCCCGGGTATCCTGGAAGGACATTGAACTCATCCCGTCAGTTGAGGATGCCTGGTCATTCTTTAAAAGTAACTTCCTCACCATTTTAGATAAGCATGCTCCGTTCAAAAAATGCAGAACTAAGAACAGATATAGCCCTTGGTTCACTCCAGACCTGACTGCCCTCGACCAGCACAAAAACATCCTGTGGCGGACTGCAATAGCATCGAATAGTCCCCGCGATATGCAACTGTTCAGGGAAGTCAGGAACCAATACACGCAGTCAGTCAGGAAAGCTAAGGCCAGCTTCTTCAGGCAGAAATTTGCATCCTGTAGCTCCAACTCCAAGTTCTGGGACACTGTGAAGTCCATGGAGAACAAGAGCACCTCCTCCCAGCTGCCCACTGCACTGAGGCTAGGTCACACGGTCACCACCGATAAATCCATGATTATCGAAAACTTCAACAAGCATTTCTCAACGGCTGGCCATGCCTTCCGCCTGGCTACTCCAACCTCGGCCAACAGCTCCGCCCCCCCCGCAGCTACTCGCCCAAGCCTCTCCAGGTTCTCCTTTACCCAAATCAAGATAGCAGATGTTCTGAAAGAGCTGCAAAACCTGGACCCGTACAAATCAGCTGGGCCTGACAATCTGGACCCTCTATTTCTGAAACTATCCGCCGCCATTGTCGCAACCCCTATTACCAGCCTGTTCAACCTCTCTTTCATATCGTCTGAGATCCCCAAGGATTGGAAAGCTGCCGCAGTCATCCCCCTCTTCAAAGGGGGAGACACCCTGGAAACAAACTGTTACAGACCTATATCCATCCTGCCTTGCCTATCTAAGGTCTTCGAAAGCCTAGTCAACAAACAGGTCACTGACCATCTCGAATCCCACCGTACCTTCTCCGCTGTGCAATCTGGTTTCCGAGCCGGTCACGGGTGTACCTCAGCCACGCTCAAGGTACTAAACGATATCATAACCGCCATCGATAAAAGACAGTACTGTGCAGCCGTCTTCATCGACCTTGCCAAGGCTTTAGACTCTGTCAATCACCATATTCTTATCGGCAGACTCAGTAGCCTCGGTTTTTCTGATGACTGCCGTGCCTGGTTCACCAACTACTTTGCAGACAGAGTTCAGTGTGTCAAATCGGAGGGCATGCTGTCCGGTCCTCTGGCAGTCTCTATGGGGGTGCCACAGGGCTCAATTCTCGGGCCGACTCTTTTCTCTGTATATATCAATGATGTTGCTCTTGCTGCGGGCAATTCCCTGATCCACCTCTACGCAGACGACACCATTCTATATACTTCCGGCCCATCCTTGGACACTGTGCTATCTAACCTCCAAACGAGCTTCAATGCCATACAACACTCCTTCCGTGGCCTCCAACTGCTCTTAAACGCTAGTAAAACCAAATGCATACTTTTCAACCGTTCGCTGCCTGCACCCGCACGCCTGACTAGCATCACCACCCTGGATGGTTCCGACCTTGAATATGTGGACATCTATAAGTACCTAGGTGTCTGGCTAGACTGTAAACTCTCCTTCCAGACTCATATCAAACATCTCCAATCGAAAATCAAATCTAGAGTCGGCTTTCTATTCCGCAACAAAGCCTCCTTCACTCACGCCGCCAAACTTACCCTAGTAAAACTGACTATCCTACCGATCCTCGACTTCGGCGATGTCATCTACAAAATAGCTTCCAACACTCTACTCAGAAAACTGGATGCAGTTTATCACAGTGCCATCCGTTTTGTCACTAAAGCACCTTTTACCACCCACCACTGCGACCTGTATGCTCTAGTCGGCTGGCCCTCGCTACATATTCGTCGCCAGACCCACTGGCTCCAGGTCATCTACAAGTCCATGCTAGGTAAAGCTCCGCCTTATCTCAGTTCACTGGTCACAATGGCAACACCCACCCGTAGCACGCGCTCCAGCAGGTGTATCTCACTGATCATCCCTAAAGCCAACACCTCATTTGGCTGCCTGCAAAATTGGCTGAATTGCAAAAATCGCTGAAGTTGGAGACTTTTATCTCCCTCACCAACTTCAAACATCTGCTATCTGAGCAGCTAACCGATCGCTGCAGCTGTACATAGTCTATCGGTAAATAGCCCACCCATTTTTACCTACCTCATCCCCATACTGTTTTTATTTATTTACTTTTCTGCTCTTTTGCACACCAATATCTGTACCTGTACATGACCATCTGATCATTTATCACTCCAGTGTTAATCTGCAAAATTGTAATCATTCGCCTACCTCCTCATGCCTTTTGCACACATTGTATATAGACTCTCTTTTTTTCTACTGTGTTATTGACTTGTTAATTGTTTACTCCATGTGTAACTCTGTGTTGTCTGTTCACACTGCTATGCTTTATCTTGGCCAGGTCGCAGTTGCAAATGAGAACTTGTTCTCAACTAGCCTACCTGGTTAAATAAAGGTGAAAAAAAATAAAAATAAAATAAAAAATCTGATGTTTTCAGCAGATGTAAATCATGACTAAGACAAGACCACTCAGGAACTCAACACCTTTCAGATTCAGATGTAAATCAGGACTAGATTCAGATGTAAATCATGACTAGATTCAGGACTAGATTCAGATCATGACTAAGACTAGACCACTCAGGAACTCAACACCTTTCAGATTCAGATGTAAATCATGACTAGATTCAGATGTAAATCAGGACTAGATTCAGATGTAAATCATGACTAGATTCAGATGTAAATCATGACTAAGACAAGACCACTCAGGAACTCAACACCTTTCAGATTCAGATGTAAATCAGGACTAGATTCAGGACTAGATTCAGATCATGACTAAGACAAGACCACTCAGGAACTCAACACCTTTCAGATTCAGATGTAAATCAGGACTAGATTCAGGACTAGATTGAGATGTAAATCATGACTAGATTCAGGACTAGATTCAGATCATGACTAAGACTAGACCACTCAGGAACTCAACACCTTTCAGATTCAGATGTAAATCAGGACTAGATTCAGGACTAGATTCAGATCATGACTAAGACTAGACCACTCAGGAACTCAACACCTTTCAGATTCAGATGTAAATCAGGACTAGATTGAGATGTAAATCATGACTAGATTCAGGACTAGATTCAGATCATGACTAAGACTAGACCACTCAGGAACTCAACACCTTCAGATTCAGATGTAAATCAGGACTAGATTCAGGACTAGATTGAGATCATGACTAAGACTAGACCACTCAGGAACTCAACACCTTTCAGATTCAGATGTAAATCAGGACTAGATTCAGGACTAGATTGAGATGTAAATCATGACTAGATTCAGGACTAGATTCAGATCATGACTAAGACTAGACCACTCAGGAACTCAACACCTTTCAGATTCAGATGTAAATCAGGACTAGATTCAGGACTAGATTCAGATCATGACTAAGACAAGACCACTCAGGAACTCAACACCTTTCAGATTCAGATGTAAATCAGGACTAGATTCAGGACTAGATTGAGATGTAAATCATGACTAGATTCAGGACTAGATTCAGATCATGACTAAGACTAGACCACTCAGGAACTCAACACCTTTCAGATTCAGATGTAAATCAGGACTAGATTCAGATGTAAATCAGGACTAGATTCAGATGTAAATCAGGACTAGATTCAGATGTAAATCATGACTAGATTCAGATGTAAATCATGACTAAGACTAGACCACTCAGGAACTCCACACCTTTTAGATTATGGTGCATCTTTTGCATTAAAATGTGTGGAATTGTCTCACTGAAAAATAAACCTCTATCCCAGGGTTAGGTATTCAGAAGAATGAGGCACAACTGGCCCAGCGTCGTCCGGGTTTGGCCGGTGTAGGCCGTCATTGTAAATAAGAATTTGTTCTTAACTGACTTGCCTAGTTAAATAAAGATTAAATAAAACATTTTAAAAACCTCGTAGCAGATCTCTTGCCAGTAATGTGACTGGGACAGAGCCAGTGGGGTGTTGTATTTGGCGTGGTAACAATACTGTACCTCGTAGCAGATCTCTTTGACCGCCTGCATCCTCAGGTCTCTGATGGTAACCCGTTTGGGGTCTTTGCTGATTCGGCGACGCTGAGGGATCTGATAGACCCTGAGTGGCTCCCGACGTTTACCACTACTGGGCAGGCCACAACGCTTTACTATCGACTGGACCTATAGAATTACAACATATACATGTACAGTACCATTCAAAAGTTTAAACACACCTACTCATTCAAGGGTTTTTCTTTATTTTTACTATTTTCTACACTGTAGAATAATAGTGAAGGTATCAAAACTATGAAATAACACATATGGAGTCATGTAGTAACCAAAAAGTGCTAAATCAAAATGTATTCTATATTTGAGATTCTTCAAAGTAGCTACCCTTTGCCTTGATGACAGCTTTGCAAACTCTTGGCATTCTCTCAACCAGCTTCACCTGGAATGCTTTTCCAACAGTCTTGAAGGAGTTCCCACATATGCTGAGCACTTGTTGGCTGCTTTTCCTTCACTCTGCGGCCCGACTCATCCCAAACCATCTCAATTGGGTTGAGGTCGGGTGATCGTGGAGGCCAGGTCATCTGATGCAGCACTCGATCACTCTCCTTCTTGGTCATAAATCCCTTACACAGCTTGGAGGCGAGTTGGGTCATTGTCTTGTTAAAAAACAAATTATAGTCCCACTAAGTGCAAACCAGATGGGATGGTGTATCGCTGCAGAATGCTGTGGTAGTCATGCTGGTTAAGTGTGCCTTGAATTCTAAAGAAATCACTGACAGTGTCACCAGCAAAGTATCCCCACACCCTCACACCTCCTCCATGCTCCTCCATTCACCTACTCTGCGTCTCACAAAGACATTGCGGTTGAAACCAAAAATCTAAAATTTGGACCAAAGGACAGAGTTTCACAGGTCTAATGTCCATTGCTAGTGTTTCTTGGCCCAAGCAAGTCTCATCTTGGTGTCCTTTAGTGGTGGTTTCTTTGCAGCAATTTGAACATGAAGGCCTGATTCACGCTGTCTCCTCTGAACAGTTGATGTTGAGATGTATCTGTTACTTGAACTCTGTGGAGAATTTACTTGGGCTGCAATCTGAGATGCAGTCTACTCTAATGAACTTATCCTCTGCAGTAGAGGTAACTCTGGGTCTTCCTTTCCTGTGGCGGTCCTCATGAGAGCCAGTTTCATCATAGCGCTTGATGGTTTTTGCGACTGCACTTGAAGAAACTTTCAAAGTTCTTGAAATTTTCCGTATTGACTGACCTTCATGTCTTAAAGTAATGATGGACTGTTGTTTCCCTTTGCTTATTTGAGCTGTTCTTGCCATAATATGGACTTGGTCTTTTACCAAATAAGGCTATTTTCTGTATACCACCCCTACCTTGTCACAACACAACTGATTGGCTCAAACACATTCAGAAGGGAAAAAAATCCACAAATGAACTTTTAACAAGGCACACCTGTTAATTGAAATGCATTCCAGGTGACTACCTCAAGAAGCTGGTTGAGAAAATGCCAAGAGTGTGTAACTCAGTCATCATGGCAAAGGGTGACTATTTTGAAGAATCTCAAATAATCTAAAATATATTTTGATTTATTTAACACTTTTTTGGTTGCTACATTATTCCATTTGTGTTATTTCATAATTTTGTTGTCTTCACTATTATTCTACAATAATAGTAAAGAAAAAGCCTTGAATGAGTAGGTGTGTCCAAACTTTTGACTGGTACTGTAGTTATATAACTATGTGTGTGTGTACCTTGTTAGCAGGTAGTTTCTCTCTGAGTGAAGATATCAGTCTCCAGCTCTCTTCACAGGATCTCTTATCAGAGTCGTCTCCACTATCTGAGTCTGTATACTGAGGAGAGGAGAGGGTTAATCCACACATCATGTTTTACCAGTCTCTGTTGTCCCAGTAACAGGTTAGTCTCCTCCTCCTCTCTCCTGTACTAACCCTCAGTCAGTCAGTCAGTCAGTCAGTCAGTCAGTCAGTCTCACCAGTCTCTGTTGTTCCAGTAATAGGTCAGTCAGTCAGTCTTACCAGTCTCTGTTGTTCCAGTAATAGGTCAGTCAGTCAGTCTCACCAGTCTCTGTTGTTCCAGTAATAGGTCAGTCAGTCAGTCTCACCAGTCTCTGTTGTTCCAGTAATAGGTCAGTCAGTCAGTCTTACCAGTCTCTGTTGTTCCAGTAATAGGTCAGTCAGTCAGTCTTACCAGTCTCTGTTGTTCCAGTAATAGGTCAGTCAGTCAATCTCACCAGTCTCTGTTGTTCCAGTAACAGGTCAGTCAGTCAGTCTCACCAGTCTCTGTTGTTCCAGTAATAGGTCAGTCAGTCAGTCTTACCAGTCTCTGTTGTTCCAGTAATAGGTCAGTCAGTCAGTCTCACCAGTCTCTGTTGTTCTAGTAATAGGTCAGTCAGTCAGTCAGTCTCACCAGTCTCTGTTGTTCCAGTAATAGGTCAGTCAGTCAGTCTCACCAGTCTCTGTTGTTCCAGTAATAGGTCAGTCAGTCAGTCTTACCAGTCTCTGTTGTTCCAGTAATAGGTCAGTCAGTCAGTCTTACCAGTCTCTGTTGTTCCAGTAATAGGTCAGTCAGTCAGTCTCACCAGTCTCTGTTGTTCCAGTAACAGGTCAGTCAGTCAGTCTCACCAGTCTCTGTTGTTCCAGTAATAGGTCAGTCAGTCAGTCTCACCAGTCTCTGTTGTTCCAGTAATAGGTCAGCCTCCTCCTTCTCCCTCCGGTACTGAATCTCCATGTCCTGCAGCCTGGGAGAGAGACCCTGGGGGTTTAACCAGTTGAGCTGACAGATGTTTTGCACCGTTTTGCCATGGCCTTAGTCACCAATAAAGTATAGCGCCAATAGTGCCCCACCCCAGAAAACTATGACCTTTGGCTTTCACCTGGAATTGTTCATTTATGTCTGAGAAAAAAACCACTTTTCAACACATTTGATCTACAATACATAAAACCTACATGATGGTGAAACAAGTGAACAATCCTTCTCATACTTTATTATAGGTCAATATATACAGGGCATTCGGAAAGTATTCAGACCCCTTGGATATTTTTCCACATTTTTTTCTGTTACAGCCATTCTGAAATTGATTAAATAGTTTTTTCCCCCTCATCAATCTACATACAATAGCCCATAAAGACAAAGCAACAAAAACTGAAATATCACATTTACATAAGTATTCAGACCCTTTGGCTCAGTACTTTGTTGAAGCAACTTTGGCAGTGATTACAGCCTCTACTCTTCTTGGGTATGATGCTACAAGCTTGGCACACCTGTATTTGGGGAGTTTCTCCCATTCTTCTCTGCAGATCCTCTCAAGCTCTGTCAGGTTGGATGGGGAGCGACGCTGCACAGCTATTTTCAGGTCTCTCCAGAGATGCTCGATATGGTTCAGGTCCGGGCTCTGGCTGGGCCCCTCAAGGACATTCAGAGACTTGTCCAGAAGCCACTCCTGCGTTGTCTTGGCTGTGTGCTCAGGGTCGTTGTCCTGTTGGAAGGTGAACCTTCGCCCCAGTCTGAGGTCCTGAGTGCTCTGGAGCAGGTTTTCATCAAAGATTCTCTGTACTTTGCTCCATCCATCTTTCCCTTGATCCTGACTAGCAAAAATGTTTTTTTTTAAACTGTTTTTACTATGTCATTATGGGTTATTGTGTGTAGATTGATGAGGGGCGAAAAATTATTTAATTAATTTTAGAATAAGGCTGTAACAAAATGTGGAAGAAGGGAAGAGACCTGAATACTTTCTGAATGCACTGTACTTATAATCTGTTTTTTTACCCAAAATATTTCACCTTCTTTATTACTTTACCAAACATATCATGACATTAGTATGCATTTAAAAATATATATAATTCTAGTTGGTTTCAGGTACTGTCAGCTTAAGAGGTTGTCTCTCTCTCTCTCTCTCTGGGAGACATAGAAGGTTGACAGTTGATTTAATGATTGATTAACAAAGCTACATTTGTATATTGTTCCCTTCCTCCCCCACACCTCTTCTCCATCTCCAGTTTGATGTCTATCCCTTGTTTCTCCAGTAGTTCTCGCTGAGCGTAGGTCCAGTCCTCTGGCTCCCCCTGGAGGCCTGTGTTGGCAGTGCATTCGGTCTCCTGGTGGCTGGGACTGGTACTGCTCCTCTCTCTCTGTTCTCTCTCCAGACGGGCCTGTTCTGGGTGGGTGAACCGGAACACATGGTTCTTCCCCATCACTATACGGTTACCTGGGGGGAGGGGAAGGAGAAAGAAGAGGAAGAGGTGGAGGTAGAGGAGGAGGGAAGAGGGTCAGAAAATAGAATACATATTGAACAGTAGTAGTAGTAACAGTAGAAGTAGTAGTAACAGTAGCAATAGTAGTAGTACCAGTAGTAGTAGTAACAGTAGTAGTAGTAGTAGTAGTAGTAACAGTAGTAGTTGTAGTAGTAGTAGTAACAGTAGTAGTTGTAGTAGTAACAGTAGTAGTAGTAGTAGTAGTAGCAGTAGTATTAGTAGTAGTAGTAGTAGCAGTAGTATTAGTAGTAACAGTAGTAGTTGTAGTAGTAACAGTAGTAGTAGTAACAGTAGAAGTAGTAGTAACAGTAGCAATAGTAGTAGTACCAGTAGTAGTAGTAACATTAGTAGTAACAGTAGTAGTTGTAGTAGTAGTAGTAACAGTAGTAGTTGTAGTAGTAACAGTAGTAGTAGTAGTAGTAGTAGTAGTAGTAACAGTAGTAGTAGTAATAGTAGTAGTCGTAGTGACTTTAGCCCAGTAGTAGCAGCAGTAGTAGTAGTAGTAGTAATAGTTGTTGTAGTAGTAGTAGTAGTAACAGTAGTAGTAATATTAGTGACTATAGCCCAGTAGTAGTAGTAGTAGTAGCGACTATAGCCCAGTAGTAGTAGTTATAGTAGTAGTAACAGTAGTAGTAGTAGAAGTAGTAGTGGTAGTAGCGACTATAGCCCATCAGTAGAAGAATTAGTAGTAGTGGTAGTAGTATTAGTAGAAGTAACAGTAGTAGTAGCAGTAGTAGTAGCAGTAGTAGTAGCAAGAGTAGTAGTACTAGTAACAGTAGTAGTATTGGTAGTCGTAACAAAAGTAGTATTAGTAACAATAGTAGTATTAGTAGCAGTATTAGTAGTAGCACCAGTAGTAGTAGTGTTAGCAGTAACAGCAATAGTATTGTTAGCAGTAACCGTAGCAGTATTAGTAGTAGTAACAGTAGTAGTATTAGTGGTAGTAGCAGTGGTGGCAGTAGTAATAGTAACAGTAGTAGTAATGGTAGTAGTAACAGCAGTAGTATTAGTAGTAGTAACATTAGTAGTGGTGGTAGTAGTAGTAACAGTAGCAGTATTAGTAGTAGTACTAGTAGTAGTAACAGTAGTAGTAGTAGTAGTAGTAGTAACAGTAGTCATAGTAGTAGTAGTAACAGTAGTAGTATTAGTAGTAGTAACAGTGGTAGTGGTAGTAGTTGTAGTAACAGTAGTAGTATTAGTAGTAGTACTGGTAGTAGTAGTAGTAGTAGTAACGGTGGTAGTAGTAGTAGTAACAGTAGTAGTAGTAACTGTAGCAGTAGTATTAGCAGTAGTAACAGTAGCATTATTAGTAGTAGTAGTAGCAGTAGTAGCATGAGTAGTAGTAACAGTAGTAGCAGTAGTAGTAGGAGTAGTAGTAACATTAGTAGTAGTAGTAGTAGCAGTAATTGTTGGGGATTTGGTAACAGTAGTAGTAGTAATAGTAGTTGTAGTAGTAATAGTAGTAGTAGTAGTAGCAGTAGTAACAGTAGTAGCAGTAGTAGTATTGGTAGTAGTAACAGTATTATTAGTAGTAGTATTAGTAGTAGCAGTAGTAGCATGAGTAGTAGTAGCAGTAGTAGTAGGAGTAGTAGTAACAGTAGTAGTAGTAGTAGCAGTAATTGTTGGGGATTTGGTAACAGTAGTAGTAGTAATAGTAGTTGTAGTAGTAATAGTAGTAGTAGCAGTAGTAACAGTAGTAGTAGTAGCAGTAGTAACAGTAGTAGTAACAGTAGTATTAGTAGTAGTATTAGTAGTAACAGTAGTATTAGTAGTAGTAGTGGTAGTAGTAGCAGCAGCAGGAGTAGCAGTAACAGTAGTAGTAACAGTAGTAGTAGTAGTAACAGTAGTTGTAGTAACAGTAGTAGTAACAGTAGTAGCAATAGTAGTATTAGTAGTGGTAATGGTAGTATTCATAGTAGTAGTAGTAACAGTAGTATTAGTAATAGTAGTGGTAGTAACATTAGTATTAGTAGTAGTGTAGTAACAGTAGTAGTATTCATAGTAGTACTGGTAGTAGTAACGGTAGTAGTAGTGGCAACATTAGTATTAGTAGTAGCAGTAGTAGTGGTAACAGTAGCATTAGTAGTAACAGTAGTAGTAACAGTAGTATTAGTAGTGGTAACAGTAGTGGTAACAGTAGTAGTAGTAGCAGTAGAAGTAGTAACAGAAGTATTAGTAGTAGTAGTGGTGACAGTTGTATTTGTAGCGGTAACAGTAGTACCATTAGTATTAGTAGTAGTAACAGTAGTAGTAGTAGTAGTAATAGTAACAGTAGTAGTAGTAACAGTAGTAGTGGTAGTAACAGTAGTAGTAGTAACAGTAGTAGTAGTAGTAGTAGTAACAGTAGTAGTAACAGTAGTAGTAGCAGTGGGAGTAACAGTAGTAGTAGTAGCAGTAGTAGTAGTAGTAACAGTAGTAGTAGTAACAGTAGCAGTAGTAGTAGTAGTAGTAACAGTAGTAGTAGCAGTAGTAACAGTAGTAGTAACAGTAGTAGTACTAGTAGTAACAGTAGTAGTAGTAACAGTAGTAGTAGTAGTAGTAGTAACAGTAGCAGTAGTAGTAGTAACAGTAGTAGTAACAGTAGTAGTAGTAATAGTAGTTGTAGTAGTAGTAGTAGTAGTAGTAACAGTAGTAGCAGTAGTAGTATTGGTAGTAGTAACAGTATTATTAGTAGTAGTATTAGTAGTAGCAGTAGTAGCATGAGTAGTAGTAGGAGTAGTAGTAACAGTAGTAGTAGTAGTAGCAGTAATTGTTGGGGAGGTAACAGTAGTAGTAGTAATAGTAGTTGTAGTAGTAATAGTAGTAGTAGCAGTAGTAACAGTAGTAGTAGTAGCAGTAGTAACAGTAGTAGTAACAGTAGTATTAGTAGTAGTATTAGTAGTAACAGTAGTATTAGTAGTAGTAGTGGTAGTAGTAGCAGCAGCAGGAGTAGCAGTAACAGTAGTAGTAACAGTAGTAGTAGTAGTAACAGTAGTTGTAGTAACAGTAGTAGTAACAGTAGTAGCAATAGTAGTATTAGTAGTGGTAATGGTAGTATTCATAGTAGTAGTAGTAACAGTAGTATTAGTAATAGTAGTGGTAGTAACATTAGTATTAGTAGTAGTAGGTGTAGTAACAGTAGTAGTATTCATAGTAGTACTGGTAGTAGTAACGGTAGTAGTAGTGGCAACATTAGTATTAGTAGTAGCAGTAGTAGTGGTAACAGTAGCATTAGTAGTAACAGTAGTAGTAACAGTAGTATTAGTAGTGGTAACAGTAGTGGTAACAGTAGTAGTAGTAGCAGTAGAAGTAGTAACAGAAGTATTAGTAGTAGTAGTGGTGACAGTTGTATTTGTAGCGGTAACAGTAGTACCATTAGTATTAGTAGTAGTAACAGTAGTAGTAGTAGTAGTAATAGTAACAGTAGTAGTAGTAACAGTAGTAGTGGTAGTAACAGTAGTAGTAGTAACAGTAGTAGTAGTAGTAGTAGTAACAGTAGTAGTAACAGTAGTAGTAGCAGTGGGAGTAACAGTAGTAGTAGTAGCAGTAGTAGTAGTAGTAACAGTAGTAGTAGTAACAGTAGCAGTAGTAGTAGTAGTAGTAACAGTAGTAGTAGCAGTAGTAACAGTAGTAGTAACAGTAGTAGTAGTAGTAACAGTAGTAGTAGTAACAGTAGTAGTAGTAGTAGCAGTAGTAGTAGTAACAGTAGTAGTAGCAGTAGTAGTAGTAACAGTAGTAGTAGTAGTAGTAACAGTAGTAGTAGTAACAGTAGTAGTAGCAGTAGTAGTAGCAGTAGTAACAGTAGTAGTAACAGTAGTAGTAGTAGTAACAGTAGTAGTAGTAGTAGTAACAGTGGTAGTAGTAACAGTAGTAGTAGTAACAGTAGTAGTAGCAGTAGTAGTAGCAGTAGTAACAGTAGCAGTAGTAGTAACAGTAGTAGTAGTAACAGTAGCAGTAATAGAGTAACAGTAGTAGTAGCAGTAGTAACAGTAGTAGTAACAGTAGTAGTAGCAGTAGTAACAGTAGCAGTAGTAGTAGTAGTAACAGTAGTAGTAGCAGTAGTAACAGTAGCAGTAGTAGTAGTAACAGTAGGAGTAGTAGTAACAGTAGTAGTAGCAGTAGTAACAGTAGCAGTAGCAGTAGTAACAGTAGTAGTAGTAGTAGTAACAGTAGTAGTTGTAGCAGTAGTAGTAGTAGTAGCAGTAGTATTAGTAGTAACAGTAGTAGTAGTAGTAGTAGTAGTAACAGTAGTAGTAGTAACAGTAGTAGTAGTAGTAACAGTAGTAGTAGTAGTAGTAACAGTAGTAGTTGTAGTAGTAGTAACAGTAGTAGTAGTAGTAGTAGTAACAGTAGAAGTAGTAGTAACAGTAGCAATAGTAGTAGTACCAGTAGTAGTAGTAGTAGTAACAGTAGTAGTAGTAGTAGTAGTAGTAGTAGTAACAACAGTAGTTGTAGTAGTAGTAGTAGTAGTAGTAGTAGTAACAGTAGTAGTAGTAGTAGTAACAGTAGTAGTAACAGAAGTAGTTGTAGCAGTAGTAGTAACAGTAGTAGTAGTAGCAGTAGTAGTAGTAGTAGTAGTAGTAGTAGCAGTAGTATTAGTAGTAACAGTAGTAGTTGTAGTAGTAACAGTAGTAGTAGTAACAGTGGTAGTAGTAGTAACAGTAGCAATAGTAGTAGTAACAGTAGTAGTAGTAACAGTTGTTGTAGTAGTAGTAACAGTAGTAGTTGTAGTAGTAATACTACTGCTACTACTACTACTGTTACTAACAGTAGGAGTAGTTGTAGTAGTAGTAGTAGTAGTAACAGTAGTAGTAGTAGTAACAGTAGTAGTTGTAATAGTAACAGTAGTAGTTGTAGTAGTTGTAGTAGTAGTAGTAGTAGTAGTAGTAGTAGTAACAGTAGTAGTTGTAATAGTAACTGTAGTAGTTGTAGTCGTAGTAGTGACTGCAGTAGTGGTGGAAATAGTGAATCGCTATAAGGATGACTAAATGATTTCCACTGGAAAATCCAATCTCATCTCATATAGTTTAACAGTTGAACTCAAAGTGATGAGTTAGAAGTGGAATTCCACACAGTTCTTGGAGTTCTATCTCAAGGCCATCAGACTGTTAAACAGCAACCACTAACATTGAGTGGCTACTGCCAACACACTGTCAATTGACACTGACTCTACTCCAGCCACTTTAATCATGGGAATTGATGGGAAATGATGTAAATATATCACTAGCCACTTTAAACAATGCTACCTTATATAATGTTACTTACCCTACATTGTTCATCTCATATGCATACGTTGATACTGTACTCTATATCATCGACTGCATCCTTATGTAATACATGTATCACTAGCCACTTTAACTATGCCACTTGGTTTACTTACTTATCTCATATGTATATACTGTACTCGATATCATCTACTGTATCTTGCCTATGCTGCTCTGTACCATCACTCATTCATATATCCTTATGTACATATTCTTTATCCCCTTACACTGTGTATGACAGTAGTTTTTTTTTTGGAATTGTTAGTTAGATTACTTGCTCGTTATTACTGCATTGTCGGAACTAGAAGCACAAGCATTTCGCTACACTCGCATTAACATCTGCTAACCATGTGTATGTGACAAATAAAATTTGATTTGATTTGATTTTTTGATTTGAGAGTTGTTGGAGGTCAATTTGAATGCTTTTCATTTCGCCAGGTGTGCTGCTGTCTGCTCAGTGTGTCACAGGATGAGGTTTACAACACCAGTAAACAGAACGTTCCACATGAAACGACAAGTATTTTACACACACACACACACACACACACACACACACACACACACACAGAGGAGTGTGTACCTTGTTTTAGCACCAGCGCTTCTGTGATCTGTTTCCCATTGACATAAGTCTCTGCCCCCTCCAGAGGTTCCAGGGTTACTATGACTACACATGCGAGCACACACACACACACACACACACACACACACACACACACACACACACAGAGAGAGAGAGAGAGATGTTTTAGAACTAGCAAACACAAAGTCCAACTCCAGAAAAGGCCCTTCAATGTTCACCCAACACTGAAACAATAAAGGTTTCAATGTTCACCCAACACTGAAACAATAAAGGTTTCAATGTTCACCCAACACTGGAACAATAAAGGTTTCAATGTTCACCCAACACTGAAACAATACAGGTTTCAATGTTCACCCAACACTGGAACAATAAAGGTTTCAATGTTCGCCCAACACTGAAACAATAAACACTTTTAGAATTGACACTTGTCTGGTTCCTTCCACTTAAATAACCAATATGACAACACACAGGTACTAGAGGAAGTGTATGAAACACACACACACAGACACACACATGGTAGTGGAGAGTGGAGGGTGAGGAGGTCTCAGGAAACATGAGTGTGGAATGAGGATGGCATCACCATGGAGACGCAAGGGAATGTTGTCGTAGAAACGATACCTGACAGATTTCCCGGCAAACTTTTCCAAACGGAGAGAGACAGAAAGAATGTCACTACCCCACACAAACACACACACACACAAACTGCCCCCACACACACACACACACACACTACAACCCAAATGTGTCCCCAACCATGCAAACGCTGAAATACGTTCCTCCAAACACACACACAGTCTTACCCTCTCCTTGGTGGTTGGTGTGACTGTAGAAGACACAGTGTTGTTCCTTGATGAACTGACCAGAGAGTCTGATGTCCACATCCTGTTGACCAACCCTGGGGGAGAATAATATGATATTACATCACTCAGTCTGATATCCTGTAGACCTGAACCGGGGCCAGGATTGTAGACCTGAACCGGGGCCAGAATTGTAGACCTGAACCGGGGCCAGTATTGCAGACCTACACCGGGGCCAGTATTGTAGACCTGAACCGGGGCCAGTATTGTAGACATGGGCCAGTATTGTAGACCTGGGCCAGTATTGTAGACCTGAACCGGGGCCAGGATTGTAGACCTGAACCGGGGCCAGGATTGTAGACCTGAACCGGGGCCAGTATTGTAGACCTGAACCGGGGCAGTATTGTAGACCTGAACCGGGGCCAGTATTGTAGACATGGGCCAGTATTGTAGACCTGGGCCAGTATTGTAGACCTGAACCGGGGCCAGGATTGTAGACCTGGGCCAGTATTGTAGACCTGAACCGGGGCCAGTATTGTTGACCTGAACCGGGGCCAGTATTGTAGACCTGAACCGGGGCAGTATTGTAGACCTGAACCGGGGCCAGTATTGTAGACCTGAACCGGGGCCAGTATTGTAGACATGGGCCAGTATTGTAGACCTGGGCCAGTATTGTAGACCTGAACCGGGGCCAGGATTGTAGACCTGAACCGGGGCCAGTATTGTTGACCTGAACCGGGGCCAGGATTGTAGACCTGAACCGGGGCCAGTATTGTTGACCTGGACAGGGGACAGTATTGTAGACCTGAACCGGGGCCAGAATTGTTGACCTGGGCCAGTATTGTAGACCTGAACCGGGGCCAGTATTGTAGACCTGGGCCAGTATTGTAGACCTGAACCGGGGCCAGTATTGTTGACCTGAACCGGGGCCAGTATTGTAGACCTGAACCGGGCAGTATTGTTGACCGTGGTCAGTATTGTTGACCGGGCCAGTATTGTTGACCGGGGCCAGTATTGTTGACCGGGCCAGTATTGTTGACCGGGGCCAGTATTGTTGACCGTGGCCAGTATTGTTGACCGTGGCCAGTATTGTTGACCGTGGCCAGTATTGTTGACCGTGGCCAGTATTGTAGACCTGAACCGGGGCCAGTATTGTAGACCTGAACCGGGGCAGTATTGTAGACCTGGGCCAGTATTGTAGACCTGAACCGGGGACAGTATTGTAGACATGGGCCAGTATTGTAGACCTGAACCGGGGCCAGGATTGCAGACCTGAACCGGGGCCAGAATTGCAGACCTGAACCGGTGCCAGTATTGTAGACCTGAACCGGGGCCAGTATTGTAGACCTGAACCGGGGCCAGTATTGTAGACCTGAACCGGGGCCAGTATTGTAGACATGGGCCAGTATTGTAGACCTGAACCGGGGCCAGTATTGTAGACCTGAACCGGGCCAGTATTGTAGACCTGGGCCAGTATTGTAGACCTGAACCGGAACAGTATTGTAGACCTGAACCGGGGCCAGTATTGTAGACCTGAACCGGGGCCAGTATTGTAGACCTGAACCGGGGCCAGTATTGTAGACATGGGCCAGTATTGTAGACCTGGGCCAGTATTGTAGACCTGAACCGGGGCCAGGATTGTAGACCTGAACCGGGGCCAGTATTGTAGACCTGAACCGGGGCCAGGATTGTAGACCTGAACCGGGGCCAGTATTGTTGACCTGGACAGGGGCCAGTATTGTAGACCTGGGCCAGTATTGTAGACCTGAACCGGGGCCAGTATTGTAGACATGGGCCAGTATTGTAGACCTGAACCGGGGCCAGTATTGTAGACCTGAACCGGGGCCAGTATTGTAGACATGGGCCAGTATTGTAGACCTGAACCGGGGCCAGGATGGCAGACCTGAACCGGGGCCAGTATTGCAGACCTGAACCGGGGCCAGTATTGTAGACCTGAACTGGGGCCAGTATTGTAGACCTGAACCGGGGCCAGTATTGTAGACCTGAACCGGGGCCAGGATTGTAGACCTGAACCGGGGCCAGTATTGTAGACCTGAACCGGGGCCAGTATTGTAGACCTGAACCGGGGCCAGTATTGTAGACCTGAACCGGGGCAGTATTGTAGACCTGAACCGGGGCCAGTATTGTAGACCTGAACCGGGCAGTATTGTTGACCGTGGTCAGTATTGTAGACCTGAACCGGGGCCAGTATTGTTGACCTGAACCTGGGCCAGTATTGTAGACCTGAACCGGGGCCAGTATTGTTGACCTGAACCGGGGCCAGTATTGTAGACCTGAACCGGGGCAGTATTGTTGACCGTGGTCAGTATTGTTGACCGGAGCCAGTATTGTTGACCGGGCCAGTATTGTTGACCGGGGCCAGTATTGTTGACCGGGGCCAGTATTGTTGACCGTGGCCAGTATTGTTGACCGTGGCCAGTATTGTTGACCGTGGCCAGTATTGTTGACCGTGGCCAGTATTGTAGACCTGAACCGGGGCCAGTATTGTAGACCTGAACCGGGGCAGTATTGTAGACCTGGGCCAGTATTGTAGACCTGAACCGGGGACAGTATTGTAGACATGGGCCAGTATTGTAGACCTGAACCGGGGCCAGGATTGCAGACCTGAACCGGGGCCAGAATTGCAGACCTGAACCGGTGCCAGTATTGTAGACCTGAACCGGGGCCAGTATTGTAGACCTGAACCGGGGCCAGTATTGTAGACCTGAACCGGGGCCAGTATTGTAGACATGGGCCAGTATTGTAGACCTGAACCGGGGCCAGTATTGTAGACCTGAACCGGGCCAGTATTGTAGACCTGGGCCAGTATTGTAGACCTGAACCGGAACAGTATTGTAGACCTGAACCGGGGCCAGTATTGTAGACCTGAACCGGGGCCAGTATTGTAGACCTGAACCGGGGCCAGTATTGTAGACATGGGCCAGTATTGTAGACCTGGGCCAGTATTGTAGA
The DNA here is from genome assembly GCF_018296145.1 of Oncorhynchus tshawytscha. Taxonomy (NCBI): domain Eukaryota; kingdom Metazoa; phylum Chordata; class Actinopteri; order Salmoniformes; family Salmonidae; genus Oncorhynchus; species Oncorhynchus tshawytscha. The sequence goes on along the minus strand of NC_056438.1, from coordinate 210,637 downwards.
CCTGAACCGGGGCCAGGATTGTAGACCTGAACCGGGGCCAGTATTGTAGACCTGAACCGGGGCCAGGATTGTAGACCTGAACCGGGGCCAGTATTGTTGACCTGGACAGGGGCCAGTATTGTAGACCTGGGCCAGTATTGTAGACCTGAACCGGGGCCAGTATTGTAGACATGGGCCAGTATTGTAGACCTGAACCGGGGCCAGTATTGTAGACCTGAACCGGGGCCAGTATTGTAGACATGGGCCAGTATTGTAGACCTGAACCGGGGCCAGTATTGTTGACCTGAACCTGGGCCAGTATTGTAGACCTGAACCGGGGCCAGTATTGTTGACCTGAACCGGGGCCAGTATTGTAGACCTGAACCGGGGCAGTATTGTTGACCGTGGTCAGTATTGTTGACCGGAGCCAGTATTGTTGACCGGGGCCAGTATTGTTGACCGGGGCCAGTATTGTTGACCGGGGCCAGTATTGTTGACCGTGGCCAGTATTGTTGACCGTGGCCAGTATTGTTGACCGTGGCCAGTATTGTTGACCGTGGCCAGTATTGTAGACCTGAACCGGGGCCAGTATTGTAGACCTGAACCGGGGCAGTATTGTAGACCTGGGCCAGTATTGTAGACCTGAACCGGGGACAGTATTGTAGACATGGGCCAGTATTGTAGACCTGAACCGGGGCCAGGATTGCAGACCTGAACCGGGGCCAGAATTGCAGACCTGAACCGGTGCCAGTATTGTAGACCTGAACCGGGGCCAGTATTGTAGACCTGAACCGGGGCCAGTATTGTAGACCTGAACCGGGGCCAGTATTGTAGACATGGGCCAGTATTGTAGACCTGAACCGGGGCCAGTATTGTAGACCTGAACCGGGCCAGTATTGTAGACCTGGGCCAGTATTGTAGACCTGAACCGAACAGTATTGTAGACCTGAACCGGGGCCAGTATTGTAGACCTGAACCGGGGCCAGTATTGTAGACCTGAACCGGGGCCAGTATTGTAGACATGGGCCAGTATTGTAGACCTGGGCCAGTATTGTAGACCTGAACCGGGGCCAGGATTGTAGACCTGAACCGGGGCCAGTATTGTAGACCTGAACCGGGGCCAGGATTGTAGACCTGAACCGGGGCCAGTATTGTTGACCTGGACAGGGGCCAGTATTGTAGACCTGGGCCAGTATTGTAGACCTGAACCGGGGCCAGTATTGTAGACATGGGCCAGTATTGTAGACCTGAACCGGGGCCAGTATTGTAGACCTGAACCGGGGCCAGTATTGTAGACATGGGCCAGTATTGTAGACCTGAACCGGGGCCAGGATGGCAGACCTGAACCGGGGCCAGTATTGCAGACCTGAACCGGGGCCAGTATTGTAGACCTGAACTGGGGCCAGTATTGTAGACCTGAACCGGGGCCAGTATTGTAGACCTGAACCGGGGCCAGGATTGTAGACCTGAACCGGGGCCAGTATTGTAGACCTGAACCGGGGCCAGTATTGTAGACCTGAACCGGGGCCAGTATTGTAGACCTGAACCGGGGCAGTATTGTTGACCTGGGCCAGTATTGTAGACCTGGGCCAGTATTGTAGACCTGAACCGGGGCCAGTATTGTAGACCTCAACCGGGGCCAGTATTGTAGACCTGAACCGGGGCCAGTATTGTAGACATGGGCCAGTATTGTAGACCTGGGCCAGTATTGTAGACCTGAACCGGGGCCAGGATTGTAGACCTCAACCGGGGCCAGTATTGTAGACCTGAACCGGGGCCAGGATTGTAGACCTGAACCGGGGCCAGTATTGTTGACCTGGACAGGGGACAGTATTGTAGACCTGAACCGGGGCCAGAATTGTTGACCTGGGCCAGTATTGTAGACCTGGGCCAGTATTGTAGACCTGAACCGGGGCCAGTATTGTTGACCTGAACCGGGGCCAGGATTGTAGACCTGGACAGGGGCCAGTATTGTAGACCTGAACCGGGGCCAGTATTGTAGACCTGAACCGGGGCAGTATTGTTGACCGGGGCCAGTATTGTTGACCGTGGTCAGTATTGTTGACCGTGGTCAGTATTGTTGACCGGGGCCAGTATTGTTGACCGGGGCCAGTATTGTTGACCGGGGCCAGTATTGTTGACCGGGGCTAGTATTGTTGACCGGGGCCAGTATTGTTGACCGGGGCCAGTATTGTTGACCGGGGCCAGTATTGTTGACCGGGGCCAGTTTTGAACTAACCTGGTGACTCCCTCCTTGATGTAGTACAGCAGACATTCTGACATCAGAGGATCCTCGTTCAGATTCACCAGGTGGGGAGTCTGGAACACACACAAACACAACATGATCACACAGTTACCAGATTAGATAGAATAGAGTGTGTGTGTGTGCATGCGTAGGTGTGTGTGTGTGTCGTACCCCTTTAGGAGAGAACACCCCTAATGTTCCTCCATCTTCTTTAATGGACACTCCCATCTCAGCCAGCAGAGACTCTCTGGGGGGTCACATAAAGACAACATCTATAATACCCTTTCTGGGGGGACGGACATAAAGACAACATCTATAATACCCTCTCTGGTGGGGGACGGACATAAAGACAACATCTATAATACCCTCTCTGGGGGGACGGGACATAAAGACAACACCTAGAATACCCTCTCTGGGGGACATAAAGACAACATCTATAATACCCTCTCTGGGGGGGGGACGGACATAAAGACAACATCTATAATACCCTCTCTGGGGGTGGGGGGGACATAAAGACAACATCTATAATACCCTCTCTGGGGGGGGCATAAAGACAACATCTAGAATACCCTCTCTGGGGGACGGGGAGGCATAAAGGGGAGGGGGACAAAGACAACATATATAATACAACATCTATAATACAATACAACATCCATAACACAACACAACATCTATAATACAACACAACATCTATAATACAACATCTATAATACAATACAACATCTATAATACAACATCTATAATACAATACACCATCTATAATACAATACAACATCTATAATACAATACACCATCTATAATACAATACCAATAATACAATACAACATCTATAATACAACATCTATAATACAATACAACATCTATAATACAATACCAATAATACAATACAACATCTACAATACAATACAACATCTATAATACAACATCTATAATACAATACAACATCTATAATACAACATCTATAATACAATACCAATAATACAATACAACATCTATAATACAATACAACATCTATAATACAACATCTATAATACAACATCTATAATACAATACAACATCTATAATACAACATCTAAAATACAATACAACATCTATAATACAACATCTAAAATACAATACAACATATATAATACAATACAACATCTATAATACAACATCCACAATACAACATCTATAATACAACATCTATAATACAATACAACATATATAATACAATACAACATCTATAATACAACATCCACAATACAACATCTATAATACAACATCTATAATACAACATCTATAATACAACATCTATAATACAATACAACATCTATAATACAATACAACATCTATAATACAACATCTAAAATACAATACAACATATAAAATACAATACAACATATATAATACAATACAACATCTATAATACAACATCCACAATACAACATCTATAATACAATACAACATCTATAATACAACATCTATAATACAACATCTATAATACAACATCTATAATACAACACAACATCTATAATACAATACAACATCTACAATACAAAACAACATCTATAATACAACATCTATAATACAATACAACATCTATAATACAATACCAATAATACAATACAACATCTACAATACAATACAACATCTATAATACAACATCTATAATACAATACAACATCTATAATACAACATCTATAATACAATACCAATAATACAATACAACATCTATAATACAATACAACATCTATAATACAACATCTATAATACAACATCTATAATACAATACAACATCTATAATACAACATCTAAAATACAATACAACATCTATAATACAACATCTAAAATACAATACAACATATATAATACAATACAACATCTATAATACAACATCTATAATACAACATCTATAATACAATACAACATATATAATACAATACAACATCTATAATACAACATCCACAATACAACATCTATAATACAACATCTATAATACAACATCTATAATACAATACAACATCTATAATACAATACAACATCTATAATACAACATCTAAAATACAATACAACATATATAATACAATACAACATCTATAATACAACATCCACAATACAACATCTATAATACAATACAACATCTACAATACAACATCTATAATACAACATCTATAATACAACATCTATAATACAACACAACATCTATAATACAATACAACATCTACAATACAAAACAACATCTATAATACAACATCTATAATACAAAATCTATAATACAACATCTATAATACAACATCTATAATACAAAATCTATAATACAACATCTATAATACAACATCTATAATACAACATCTATAATACAACATCTATAATACAACATCTATAATACAACACAACATCTATAATACAATACAACATCTACAATACAAAACAACATCTATAATACAACATCTATAATACAAAATCTATAATACAACATCTATAATACAACATCTATAATACAAAATCTATAATACAACATCTATAATACAACATCTATAATACAATACAACATCTATAATACAATACAACATCTATAATACAACATCCACAATACAACATCTATAATACAATACAACATCTATAATACAACTTCTATAATACAACACAACATCTATAATACAACTTCTATAATACAACACAACATCTATAATACAACATCTATAATACAACATCTACAATTCAACATCTATAATACAAAATCTATAATACAACATCTATAATACAACACAACATCTATAATACAATAAAACATCTACAATACAAAACAACATCTATAATACAACATCTATAATACAAAATCTATAATACAACATCTATAATACAACATCTATAATACAACATCTATAATACACCATCTATAATACAATACAACATCTATAATACAATACAACATCTATAATACAACACAAAATCTATAATACAATACAACTTCTATAATACAATACAACATCTATAATACAACATCTATAACACAATACAACATCTATAATACAATACAACATCTATAATACAACATATAATACAATACAACATCTATAATACATTACAACATCTATAATACAACACAAAATCTATAATACAACATCTATAATACAATACAACATCTACAATACAACATCTATAACACAATACAACATATATAATACAATACAACATCTATAATATAACATCTATAATACAACATCTATAATACAATACAACATATAGAATACAATACAACATCTATAATACAATACAACATCTATAATACAATATAGCATCTATAATACAACATCTATGATACAATACAACATCTATAATACAATACAACATCTATAATGCAACATCTATAATACAACATCTATAACACAATACAACATCTATAATACAATACCACATCTATAATACAACATCTATAATACAACATCTACAATACAACATTTATAATACAATACAACATCTATAATACAACATCTATAATACAACACAACATCTATAATACAACATCTATAATACAACATCTATAATACACACAACATCTATAATACAACATCTATAATACAATATCTATAATACAACACAACATCTATAATACAATACAACATCTACAATACAAAACAACATCTATAATACAACATCTATAATACAACATCTATAATACAACATCTATAATACAATATCTATAATACAACACAACATCTATAATACAATACAACATCTACAATACAATACAATATCTATATTACAACATCTATAATACAATACAACATATAATACAATACAACATCTATAATACATTACAACATCTATAATACAACATCTATAATACAACACAAAATCTACAGTACAACATCTATAATACAATACAACATCTATAATACAACATCTACAATACAACATCTATAACACAATACAACATCTATAATACAACATCTATAATTCAACATCTATAATACAACATCTATAATACAACATTTATAATACAACATCTATAACACAACATCTATAATACAATACAACATCTATAATACAACATCTATAATACAACATCTATAATACAATACACCGTCTATAATACAACATCTATAATACAACATCTATAATACAACACAACATCTATAATACAATACACCACCTATAATACAACATCTATAATACAACATCTATAATACAATACAACATCTATAATACAACATCTATAATACAACACCTATAATACAACATCTATAATACAACATCTACAATACAACATCTACAATACAATACAACATCTATAATACAACATCTATAATACAACATCTATAATACAAAATCTATAATACAAAATCTATAATACAACATCTATAATACAAAATCTATAATACAACATCTATAATACAACAGCTACAATACAATACAACATCTACAATACAAAACAACATCTATAATACAACATCTATAATACAAAATCTATAATACAAAATCTATTATACAATATCTATATTACAACATCTATAATACAACACAAAATCTATAATACAACATCTATAATACAACATCTATAATACAACATCTATAATACAACATCTGTAATACAACATCTGTAATACAACATCTATAATACAACATCTATTATACAACATCTATAATACAATATCTATATTACAACATCTATAATACAACACAAAAGCTATAATACAACATCTATAATACAATACAACATCTATAATACAATACAACATCTATAATACAACATCTATAATACAACATCTATAACACAATACAACATCTATAATACAACACAACATCTATAATACATTACAACATCTATAATACAACATCTATAATACAATACAACATCTATAATACAACATCTATAATACAACATCTATAACACAATACAACATCTATAATACAATACAACATCTATAATACAACATATATAATACAACATCTATAATACAATACAACATATAGAATACAATACAACATCTATAATACAACATCTATAATACAACATCTATAATACAACATCTATAATACAACACAACATCTATAATACAATACAACATCTACAATACAAAACAACATCTATAATACAACATCTATAATACAAAATCTATAATACAACATCTATAATACAACATCTATAATACAACATCTATAATACAATACAACATCTATAATACAATACAACATCTATAATACAATACAACATCTATAATACAATACAATATCTATATTACAACATCTATAATACAACACAAAAGCTATAATACAATACAACATCTATAATACAACATCTATAACACAATACAACATCTATAATACAATACAACATCTATAATACAACATCTATAATACAATACAACATCTATAATACATTACAACATCTATAATACAACATCTATAATACAACACAAAATCTATAATACAACATCTATAATACAATACAACATCTACAATACAACATCTATAACACAATACAACATATATAATACAATACAACATCTATAATATAACATCTATAATACAACATCTATAATACAATACAACATACAGAATACAATACAACATACAGAATACAATACAACATCTATAATACAATATAGCATCTATAATACAACATCTATAATACAATACAACATCTATAATACAATAAAACATCTATAATACAACATCTATAATGCAACATCTATAATACAATACAACATCTATAATACAACATCTATAATACAATACCACATCTATAATACAACATCTACAATACAACATCTATAATACAATACAACATCTATAATACAACATCTATAATACAACACAACATCTATAATACAACATCTATAATACAACATCTATAATACAACACAACATCTATAATACAACATCTATAATACAATATCTATAATACAACACAACATCTATAATACAATACAACATCTACAATACAAAACATCTATAATACAACATCTATAATACAACATCTATAATACAATACAATATCTATATTACAACATCTATAATACAATACAACATATAATACAATACAACATCTATAATACATTACAACATCTATAATACAACATCTATAATACAACACAAAATCTACAGTACAACATCTATAATACAATACAACATCTACAATACAACATCTATAACACAATACAACATCTATAATACAACATCTATAATACAACACAAAATCTACAGTACAACATCTATAATACAATACAACATCTATAATACAACATCTACAATACAACATCTATAATACAACATCTATAATTCAACATCTATAATACAACATTTATAATACAACATCTATAATACAACATCTATAACACAACATCTATAATACAATACAACATCTATAATACAACATCTATAATACAACATCTATAATACAATACAACATCTATAATACAATACACCATCTATAATACAACATCTATAATACAACACAACATCTATAATACAATACACCACCTATAATACAACATCTATAATACAACATCTATAATACAACATCTATAATACAACACCTAAAATACAACATCTATAATACAACATCTACAATACAACATCTACAATACAACATCTACAATACAATACAACATCTATAATACAACATCTATAATACAACATCTATAATACAAAATCTATAATACAAAATCTATAATACAACATCTATAATACAAAATCTATAATACAACATCTATAATACAACAGCTACAATACAATACAACATCTACAATACAAAACAACATCTATAATACAACATCTATAATACAAAATCTATAATACAAAATCTATAATACAACATCTATAATACAAAATCTATAATACAACATCTATAATACAACATCTATAATACAACATCTATAATACAATACAACATCTATAATACAACATCTATAATACAACATCTATAATACAATATCTATATTACAACATCTATAATACAACACAAAATCTATAATACAATACAACATCTATAATACAATACAACATCTTTAATACAACATCTATAATACAACATCTATAACACAATACAACATCTATAATACAACACAACATCTATAATACATTACAACATCTATAATACAACATCTATAATACAACACAAAATCTATAATACAACATCTATAATACAATACAACATCTATAATACAACATCTATAATACAACATCTATAACACAATACAACATCTATAATACAATACAACATCTATAATACAACATATATAATACAACATCTATAATACAATACAACATATAGAATCCAATACAACATCTATAATACAATACAACATCTCTAATACAATATAACATCTATAATACAACATCTATAATACAATACAACATCTATAATACAATACAACATCTATAATACAACATCTATAATGCAACATCTATAATACAACATCTATAACACAATACAACATCTATAATACAATACAACATCTATAATACAACATCTATAATACAATACAACATCTATAATACAACACAACATCTATAATACAGCATCTATAATACAACACAACATCTGTAATACAACATCTATAATACAATACAACATCTATAATACAACATCTATAATACAACACAACATCTATAATACAATATCTATAATACAACACAACATCTATAATACAATACAACATCTACAATACAAAACAACATCTATAATACAACATCTATAATACAACATCTATAATACAACATCTATAATACAACATCTATAATACAACATCTATAATACAACATCTATAATACAAAATCTATAATACAAAATCTATAATACAATACAACATCTATAATACAATACAACATCTATAATACAACATCTAAAATACAATTCAACATATATAATACAATACAACATCTATAATACAACATCTACAATACAATACAGCATCTACAATACAAAAAGCAACTGTCCTCACTCTGTTCTCTCCCTCTCCTCCTCTCTAGCCTTCACTCTCCCCCTCTCTCACCTCTCATGTCGTATAGATTCAGTCTTCCTCAGTTTCTCCTCCCATGTCTCGTTCAGCTCAGCAATGATCTTCTCAGTCTCCTAGACAACCCATCAGAACCCAGAATCAGACACAGTAAACTAAACTAGTAGACTACTAGAGACAGAAGTCTAGGACAGTAAACTAAACTAGTAGACTATTAGAGACAGAAGTCTAGGACTAGAAGACTAGAAAAACTAGAAACTAGAAGACTATTAGACACAGAAGTCTAGTACAGTAAACTAGTAGACTACTAGAGACAGAAGTCTAGGACAATAAACTAAACTAGTAGACTATTAGAGACAGAAGTCTAGAACAGTAAACTAGTAGACTACTAGAGACAGAAGTCTAGGACAGTGAACTAGTAGACTATTAGAGACAGAAGTCTAGTACAGTGAACTAGTAGACTATTAGACACAGAAGTCTAGTACAGTAAACTAAACTAGTAGACTATTAGAGACAGAAGTCTAGGACAATAAACTAGTAGACTACTAGAGACAGAAGTCTAGGACAATAAACTAGTAGACTATTAGAGACAGAAGTCTAGAACAGTAGACTACTAGAGACAGAAGTCTAGGACAGGAAACTAAACTAGTAGACTATTAGAGACAGAAGTCTAGTACAGTAAACTAAACTAGTAGACTACTAGAGACAGAAGTCTAGGACAATAAACTAAACTAGTAGACTACTAGAGATAGAAGTCTAGAACAGTAAACTAGTAGACTATTAGAGACAGAAGTCTAGAACAGTGAACTAAACTAGTAGACTACTAGAGACAGAAGTCTAGAACAGTAAACTAGTAGACTATTAGAGACAGAAGTCTAGAACAGTAAACTAGTAGACTATTAGAGACAGAAGTCTAGAACAGTAAACTAGTAGACTACTAGAGACAGAAGTCTAGTACAGTAAACTAGAAGACTATTAGAGACAGAAGTCTAGGACAGTGAACTAGTAGACTATTAGAGACAGAAGTCTAGTACAGTAAACTAAACTAGTAGACTACTAGAGACAGAAGTCTAGGACAATAAACTAAACTAGTAGACTACTAGAGACAGAAGTCTAGAACAGTAAACGAGTAGACTATTAGAGACAGAGGTCTAGGACAGTAAACTAGTAGACTATTAGAGACAGAAGTCTAGAACAGTAAACTATTAGAGACAGAAGTCTAGAACAGTAGACTATTAGAGACAGAGGTCTAGGACAGTAGACTAGTAGACTACTAGAGACAGAAGTCTAGGACAATAAACTAAACTAGTAGACTACTAGAGACAGAGGTCTAGGACAATAAACTAAACTAGTAGACTACTAGAGATAGAAGTCTAGGACAGTAAACTAGTAGACTACTAGAGACAGAAGTCTAGGACAATAAACTAAACTAGTAGACTACTAGAGACAGAAGTCTAGAACAGTAAACTAGTAGACTATTAGAGACAGAGGTCTAGAACAGTAAACTAGTAGACTATTAGAGACAGAAGTCTAGGACAGTAGACTATTAGAGACAGAGGTCTAGGACAGTAGACTATTAGAGACAGAAGTCTAGGACAGTAGACTATTAGAGACAGAAGTCTAGAACAGTAAACTAGTAGACTATTAGAGACAGAAGTCTAGAACAGTAAACTAGTAGACTATTAGAGACAGAGGTCTAGGACAGTAGACTATTAGAGACAGAAGTCTAGAACAGTAAACTAGTAGACTACTAGAGACAGAATTCTAGAACAGTAGACTATTAGAGACAGAGGTCTAGAACAGTGAACTAAACTAGTAGACTACTAGAGACAGAAGTCTAGGACAGTAAACTAGTAGACTATCAGAGACAGAAGTCTAGAACAGTGAACTAAACTAGTAGACTACTAGAGACAGAAGTCTAGAACAGTAAACTAGTAGACTACTAGAGACAGAACTCTAGAACAGTAAACAGATATGGTTCATACCTCCAGTCTCTCAGCCACCTCCTCTTTACTGATGGTCTCAACAAGCTCCTCCCCTTCAGCAAAGTCCGCCGTCATGTGATCAGTCATGTGATCAGCGTCTCCGTCAGTGGTGGAGTCTTCGTCAGGGGCGGAGTTAGAATCTTGGGCAGGGTTCTGTGGGGCTTCTGATTGGCCGTTAGCGGTGATTGGCTGGTGGGTTGGCAGGCCTGAGGGGGAGGAGCCCAGAGCACTGTTGTTGTTCACCTCTCCACCTGAGAGAGACAGAGATAGACAGACAGAGATAGAGAGATGGGTCAGAGCTCTGTGTGTTTGTTACCTGTTACAGCCAGTAGTTCAGACAGCCCCTGTGAGAACAGCAGTGTTTGTTACCTGTTACAGCCAATAGTTCAGACAGCCCCTGTGAGAACAGCAGGTCTCTCAGTCTGTTGACTTCTTCTTTCAGTTCTCTGATCAGTCTGGCGTTGGGATCCTCATTGATTATAGCATTACACCTGATCTGCTTGGCACGGTCCGCATACCTAGAGAGAGAGACACATGGAGACTGAAAGTTATATTAGGAAAATTATAACTTTGCAATCTGAATATTTTCCTTGGTGCCCCAACTTCCTGGTTAATTACATTTACCTGATTAGTTAATCACGTAATAATAATTACAGAGAATTGATTTGATAAACTAACCGTCTTCAGTTTCATGATGCCAAAGACACGTGGAGACCGACAGACAAGACACGTGGAGACCGACAGACAAGACACGTGGAGACCGACAGGCACGTGGAGACCGACAGTCAAGACACGTGGAGACCGACAAGACACGTGGAGACCGAGAGACACGTGGAGCCCGACAGACAGGCACGTGGAGACAGACAGACAGACAGACAAGACACGTGGAGACCGACAGACAGGCACGTGGAGACCGATAGACAAGACACGTGGAGACCGAGAGACAAGACACGTGGATACCGAGAGACAAGACAAGTGGAGACCGACAGACACGTGGAGACCGACAGACACGTGGAGACAGACAGAAAGACACGTGGAGTCCGAGAGACAAGACACGTGGAGTCCGACAGACAAGACACGTGGAGTCCGAGAGACAAGACACGTGGAGACCGACAGTCAAGACACGTGGAGTCCAAGAGACAAGACACGTGGAGACCCGAAAGACAAGACAAGTGGAGACCGACAGACACATGGAGACCGACAGACAGGCACGTGGAGACAGACAGACAAGACACGTGGAGACCGAGAGACACGTGGAGCCCGACAGACAGGCATGTGGAGACAGACAGACAAGACACGTGGAGACCGACAGACAGGCACGTGGAGACCGACAGACAAGACACGTGGAGACCGAGAGACAAGACAAGTGGAGACCGACAGTCAAGACACGTGGAGACCGACAGACACGTGGAGTCCGACAGACAGGCACGTGGAGACCGAGAGGCAAGACACGTGGAGACCGAGAGACAAGACACGTGGATACCGAGAGACAAGACAAGTGGAGACCGACAGACACGTGGAGACCGACAGACACGTGGAGACAGACAGAAAGACACGTGGAGTCCGAGAGACAAGACACGTGGAGTCCGAGAGACAAGACACGTGGAGTCCGAGAGACAAGACACGTGGAGACCGACAATCAAGACACGTGGAGTCCAAGAGACAAGACACGTGGAGACCCGAGAGACAAGACAAGTGGAGACCGACAGACACATGGAGACCGACAGACAGGCACGTGGAGACAGACATACAAGACACGTGGAGACCGACAGTCAAGACACGTGGAGACCGACAGTCAAGACACGTGGAGTCTGAGAGACAAGACCCGTGGAGACCGAGAGACAAGACACGTGGAGACCGAGACAAGACACGTGGAGACCGAGAGACAATACACATGGAGACCGACAGACAGGCACGTGGAGACCGACAGACAAGACACGTGGAGTCCGAAGGACAGACACATGGAGACCGCGAGACAAGACATGTGGAGACCGAGAGACAAGACACGTGGAGACCGAGACCGAGACACAAGACACGTGGAGACCGACAGACAGGCACGTGGAGACTGATAGACACATGGAGACTGATAGACAGACACATGGAGACTGATAGATAGACACATGGAGACTGACAGATAGACACATGGAGACTGATATACAGACACATGGAGACTGATAGATAGACAGACACATGGAGACTGATAGACAGACTGATAGACACATGGATACTGATAGACAGACACATGGAGACTGATAGACAGACACATGGAGACTGATAGACAGACACATGGAGACTGATAGACAGACACATGGAGACTGATAGATAGACACATTGAGACTGATAGACAGACACATGGAGACTGATAGAGAGACACATGGAGACTGATAGAGAGACACATGGAGACTGATAGACAGACACATGGAGTCTGATAGACAGACACATGGAGACTGATAGACAAACACATGGAGACTGATAAATAGACACATGGAGACTGATAGATAGACACATTGAGACTGATAGACAGACACATGGAGACTGATAGAGAGACACATGGAGACTGATAGACAGACACATGGAGACTGATAGACAGACACATGGAGACTGATAGACAGACACATGGAGACTGATAGACAGACACATGGAGACTGATAGATAGACACATGGAGACTGATAAACAGACACATGGAGACTGATAGACAGACACATGGAGACTGATAGATAGACACATGGAGACTGATATACAGACACATGGAGACTGATAGACAGACACATGGAGACTGATAGATAGACACATGGAGACTGATAGATAGACACATGGAGACTGATAGACAGACTGATAGACACATGGATACTGATAGATAGACACATTGAGACTGATAGACAGACACATGGAGACTGATAGAGAGACACATGGAGACTGATAGACAGACACATGGAGACTGATAGACAGACACATGGAGACTGATAGACAGACACATGGAGACTGATACACAGACACATGGAGACTGATATACAGACACATGGAGACTGATAAACAGACACATGGAGACTGATAGACAGACACATGGAGACTGATAGACAGACACATGGAGACTGATAGACAGACACATGGAGACTGATAGACAGACACATGGAGACTGATAGACAGACACATGGAGACTGATAGACAGACACATGGAGACTGATGTGGAGGGTTGAATGGATAGAGACAGAGAGGGAGAGAGAGGAGATGTTTACCGACCTGAGTGTACTGAGTGTTTCTTCATAGTTAATGTCTGCTGGACTGAGAGCTGCTATCATCGCTGTCCTGGAGTTTCCACCTGACAGAGAGAGGTTAATATATCACATAGACCTTCCCTCCATCCATCCTCTGTCCTAAAGTTACCACCTGACACAGAGACAGGTTTATATATCACATAGACCTTCCCTCCATCCATCCTCTGTCCTAAAGTTACCACCTGACACAGAGACAGGTTTATATATCACATAGACCTTCCCTCCATCCATCCTCTGTCCTAAAGTTACCACCTGACACAGAGACAGGTTTATATATCACATAGACCTTCCCTCCATCCATCCTCTGTCCTAAAGTTACCACCTGACACAGAGACAGGTTTATATATCACATAGACCTACTTCACTCTCTCCATCTAGCTCCTCTCCCTCCTCTGCCCTCCATCCCTCCCAAGGGAGCTGTTCATAACACACTGTTCAATGTGTTTGTGACAGTTTCCCAGTGTAAAACAAACAGGTGCTTAATAAGTTGTGTGAAATGTCTAGCAGGACTCTCACCCAGGTTCTCTTTCAGGAGCCAGGTGAGGACCGAGTCTCTGTAGGGGATGAAGTCGGACTTCCTCTTCTTACTGTTCTGCATTTCAGCCAGAGCAGAGATGACCTTCCCCAGGGTGGTGAGAGACTTGTTGATATTAGCTCCTTCCTTCAACCTCAAACCCTTTGCCCCCGACGAGTCAGCTCTCTCACTACCAGCTAGGTCCACCAGACTGACCTTACTGACCTGGAGAGAATAACATGGTTAATACCTAACCCCTGACCTCTAGGTCCACCAGACTGACCTGGAGAGAATAACATGGTTAATTCCTAACCCCTGACCTCTAGGTCCACCAGACTGACCTTACTGACCTGGAGAGAATAACATGGTTAATACCTAACCCCTGACCTCTAGGTCCACCAGACTGACTTTACTGACAGATTGGGAATTTAGCCAGGACACCGGGGTTAACACCCCTACTCTTACGATAAGTGCCATGGGATCTTTAATGACCTCAGAGAGTCAGGACACCTGTTTAATGCCCCATCCGAAAGACGGCACCCTACACAGGGCAGTGTCCCCAATCACTGCCCTGGGGCATTGGGATATTATTTAGACCAGAGGAAAGAGTGCCTCCTACTGGCCCTCCAACACCACTTCCTGCAGCATCTGGTCTCCCATCCAGGAACTGACCAGGACCAACCCTACTTAGCTTCAGAAGTAAGCCAGCAGTGGTATGCAGGGTGGTATGCTGGGTAGTATACAGTGTGGTATGCAGGGTGATATGCTGGGTAGTATACAGTGTGGTATGCAGGGTGATATGCTGGGTAGTATACAGTGTGGTATGCAGGGTGATATGCTGGGTAGTATACAGTGTGGTATGCAGGGTGATATGCTGGGTAGTATACAGTGTGGTATGCAGGGTGATATGCTGGGTAGTGTACAGTGTGGTATGCAGGGTGATATGCTGGGTAGTATACAGTGTGGTATGCAGGGTGATATGCTGGGTAGTATACAGTGTGGTATGCAGGGTGATATGCTGGGTAGTATACAGTGTGGTATGCAGGGTGATATGCTGGGTAGTATACAGTGTGGTATGCAGGGTGATATGCTGGGTAGTATACAGTGTGGTATGCAGGGTGATATGCTGGGTAGTATACAGTGTGGTATGCAGGGTGATATGCTGGGTAGTATACAGTGTGGTATGCAGGGTGATATGCTGGGTAGTGTACAGTGTGGTATGCAGGGTGATATGCTGGGTAGTATACAGTGTGGTATGCAGGGTGATATGCTGGGTAGTATACAGTGTGGTATGCAGGGTGATATGCTGGGTAGTATACAGTGTGGTATGCAGGGTGATATGCTGGGTAGTATACAGTGTGGTATGCAGGGTGATATGCTGGGTAGTGTACAGTGTGGTATGCAGGGTGATATGCTGGGTAGTATACAGTGTGGTATGCAGGGTGATATGCTGGGTAGTGTACAGTGTGGTATGCAGGGTGATATGCTGGGTAGTATACAGTGTGGTATGCAGGGTGATATGCTGCTGGCTATAATGTGATTAGCGTAATATTAGATTAGTCTCCATTTAAAGAACAGAAAAGCATCTATTTCCCATAAGACACGTGTCATGGATCTGTCTCTCTCTCCAACAGGAAATCCCCCTGGTCTGAGTGTGACAGTGATGTTGCAGCGGGCTACCTCATCACCAGAGTTACAGTACATTCATACCAGCCCCCCCCTCCTCATCACCAGAGTTACAGTACATTCATACCAGCCCCCTCATCACCAGAGTTACAGTACATTCATACCAGCCCCCTCATCACCAGAGTTACAGTACATTCATACCAGCCCCCTCCCCTCATCACCAGAGTTACAGTACATTCATACCAGTCCCCCCTCCTCATCACCAGAGTTACAGTACATTCATACCAGCCCCCTCTTCATCACCAGAGTTACAGTACATTCATACCAGCCCCCCTCCTCATCACCAGAGTTACAGCACATTCCTACCAGCCCCCTCCACTTCCTCATCACCAGAGTTACAGTACATTCATACTAACCCCCCTCCTCATCACCAGAGAGTAAGTCTACCTCTCCTCCACCTCACATTCATACTAGCCCCCCTCCTCATCACCAGAGAGTTAGTCTGCCCCCCTCCTCCTCCCTACTACCTTCTCCGTGTCCAGGGAGATGGCGGTCTCTTTGTTTCACACCAACACCTAACACACACACACACACCAAACACACCCTGTCTGTCTGACAAACAATAATGGATTATTATTGTGTGTTTACTCGTACCTTCTCAGTGTCCAGGCTGGTGAGTTGGTCTCTTCGTTTCTGTGTGAACACGATGGTGAAGACGGCGTGGGAACGACTAGACGTCTCATTCATATTTGTTGCCGCCACCGTCCTGAAATCAATACCAATCAATCAGTATATCAATCAACAAGTAATCCCTCAATGAACACACACACACCCCACCGTCCTGAAATCAATAACACAATGAGTTAATCAGTCAACTAGATAGTATACCAATCAGTCAACTAGTTAATATACCAATCAGTCAGTCAACTAGTTTATATATCAATCAGTCAACTAGATAATATACCAATCAGTCAACTAGTTAATATACCAATCAGTCAACTAGATAATATACCAATCAGTCAACTAGTTAATATACCAATCAGTCAGTCAACTAGTTCATATACCAATCAGTCAACTAGTTAATATACCAATCAATCAGTCAACTAGTTAATATACCAATCAGTCAGGCAACTTGTTTACATATCAATCAGTCAACTAGTTTACATATCAATCAGTCAACTAGTTAATATACCAATCAGCCAGTCAACTAGTTTAAATATCAGTCAGTCAACTAATTAATATTCCAATCAGTCAACTAGTGTATATATCAATCAGTCAACTAGATAATATACCAATCAGTCAGTCAACTAGTTAATATACCAATCAGTCAGTCAAATAGTTAATATACCAATCAGTCAGTCAACTAGTTAATATACCAATCAGTCAGTCAACTAGTGTATATATAAATCAGTCAACTAGTTAATATACCAATCAGTCAGTCAACCAGTGTATATATAAATCAGTCAACTAGTTAATATACCAATCAGTCAGTCAACTAGTTAATATACCAATCAGCCAGTCAACTAGTTTAAATATCAGTCAGTCAACTAATTAATATTCCAATCAGTCAACTAGTGTATATATCAATCAGTCAACTAGATAATATACCAATCAGTCAGTCAACTAGTTAATATACCAATCAGTCAGTCAAATAGTTAATATACCAATCAGTCAGTCAACTAGTTAATATACCAATCAGTCAGTCAACTAGTGTATATATAAATCAGTCAACTAGTTAATATACCAATCAGTCAGTCAACCAGTGTATATATAAATCAGTCAACTAGTTAATATACCAATCAGTCAGTCAACTAGTTAATATACCAATCAGCCAGTCAACTAGTTTAAATATCAGTCAGTCAACTAATTAATATTCCAATCAGTCAACTAGTGTATATATCAATCAGTCAACTAGATAATATACCAATCAGTCAGTCAACTAGTTAATATACCAATCAGTCAGTCAAATAGTTAATATACCAATCAGTCAGTCAACTAGTTAATATACCAATCAGTCAGTCAACTAGTGTATATATAAATCAGTCAACTAGTTAATATACCAATCAGTCAGTCAACCAGTGTATATATAAATCAGTCAACTAGTTAAGATACCAATCAGTCAGTCAACTAGTTAATATACCAATCAGTCAGTCAACTAGTGTATATATAAATCAGTCAACTAGTTAATATACCAATCAGTCAGTCAACCAGTGTATATATAAATCAGTCAACTAGTTAATATACCAATCAGTCAGTCAACTAGTTAATATACCAATCAGTCAGTCAACTAGTTAATATACCAATCAGTCAGTCAACTAGTGTATATATAAATCAGTCAACTAGTTAATATACCAATCAGTCAGGCAACTAGTTTATATATCAATCAGTCAACTAGTTTATATATCAGTCAGTCAACTAGTTTATATATCAATCAGTCATCTAGTTAAATTATAAATCAGTCAGTCAACTAGTTTATATATCAATCAGTCAGGCAACTAGTTTAAATATCAATCAGTCATCTAGTTAAATTAC
The DNA here is from genome assembly GCF_018296145.1 of Oncorhynchus tshawytscha. Lineage (NCBI taxonomy): Eukaryota > Metazoa > Chordata > Actinopteri > Salmoniformes > Salmonidae > Oncorhynchus > Oncorhynchus tshawytscha. The sequence goes on along the minus strand of NC_056438.1, from coordinate 190,534 downwards.
AAATCAGTCAGTCAACTAGTTTATATATCAATCAGTCAACTAGTTAATATACCAATCAGTCAGGCAACTAGTTTATATATAAATCAGTCAACTAGTTTATATATCAGTCAGTCAACTAGTTAAATCAGTCAACTAGTTAAATTACAAATCAGTCTGTCAACTAGTTTATATATCAATCGGTCAACTAGTTAATATACCAATCAGTCAGTCAACTAGTGTATATATCAATCAGTCAACTAGTTAATATACCAATCAGTCAGGCAACTAGTTTATATATAAATCAGTCAACTAGTTAATATACCAATCAGTCAGTCAACTAGTGTATATATCAATCAGTCAACTAGTTAATATACCAATCAGTCAGGCAACTACTTTATATATAAATCAGTCAACTAGTTTATATATCAGTCAGTCAACTAGTTTATATATCAATCAGTCATCTAGTTAAATTACAAATCAGTCAGTCAACTAGTTTATATATCAATCAGTCAACTAGTTTATATATCAATCAGTCAACTAGTTTATATATCAATTAGTCAACTAGTTTATATATCAATCAGTCAACTAGTTTATATACCAATCAGTCAGTCAACTAGTTTATATATCATTCAGTCAACTTGTTTATATATCAGTCAGTCAATTAGTTTATATATCAATCAGTCAACTAGTTAATATACCAATCAGTCAGTCAACTAGTTAATATACAAATCAGCCAGTCAATTAGTTAATATATCAATCAGCAAACTAGTTAATATACCAATCAGTAAACTAGTTAATAAACCAATCAGTCAGTAAACTAGTTTATACATCAAACAGTCAGTTAACTAGTTTAAACACCAATCAGTCAACTAGTTAATATACCAATCAGTCAGTCAACTAGTTAATATACCAATCAGTCAGTCAACTAGTTAATATACCAATCAGTCAGTCAACTAGTTAATATACCAATCAGTCAGTCAACTAGTTAATATATCAATCAGTCAGTCAACTAGTTAATATACCAATCAGTCAGTCAACTAGTTAATATACCAATCAGTCAGTCAACTAATTAATATACCAATCAGTCAGTCAACTAGTTAATATACCAATCAGTGAGTCAACTAGTTAATATACAGTGGGGCAAAAAAGTATTTAGTCAGCCACCAATTGTGCAAGTTCTCCCACTTAAAAAGATGAGAGGCCTGTAATTTTCATCATAGGTACACTTCAACTATGACAGACAAAATGAGAAAAAAACAAAGTGAATGGTTCCTGTAGTAATAGTATAGTCTATATAGTAACCTGATCTGAGCCAGAATGGTTCCTGTAGTAATAGTATAGTCTATATAGTAACCTGATCTGAGCCAGAATGGTTCCTGTAGTAATAGTATAGTATATATAGTAACCTGATCTGAGCCAGAATGGTTCCTGTAGTAATAGTATAGTATATATAGTAACCTGATCTGAGCCAGAATGGTTCCTGTAGTAATAGTATAGTATATATAGTAACCTGATCTGAGCCATAATGGTTCCTGTAGTAATAGTATAGTCCATATAGTAACCTGATCTGAGCCAGAATGGTTCCTGTAGTAATAGTATAGTCTATATAGTAACCTGATCTGAGCCAGAATGGTTCCTGTAGTAATAGTATAGTATATATAGTAACCTGATCTGAGCCAGAATGGTTCCTGTAGTAATAGTATAGTATATATAGTAACCTGATCTGAGCCAGAATGGTTCCTGTAGTAATAGTATAGTATATATAGTCACCTGATCTGAGCCAGAGTGGTTCCTGTTTCTGTAGTAACAGTATAGTATATATAGTAACCTGATCTGAGCCAGAATGGTTCCTGTAGTAATAGTATAGTATATATAGTAACCTGATCTGCCAGAATGGTTCCTGTAGTAATAGTATAGTATATATAGTAACCTGATCTGAGCCAGAATGGTTCCTGTAGTAATAGTATAGTATATATAGTAACCTGATCTGAGCCAGAATGGTTCCTGTAGTAATAGTATAGTCTATATAGTAACCTGATCTGAGCCAGAATGGTTCCTGTAGTAATAGTATAGTCTATATAGTAACCTGATCTGAGCCAGAATGGTTCCTGTAGTAATAGTATAGTATATATAGTAACCTGATCTGAGCCAGAATGGTTCCTGTAGTAATAGTATAGTATATATAGTCACCTGATCTGAGCCAGAATGGTTCCTGTTTCTGTAGTAACAGTATAGTATATATAGTAACCTGATCTGAGCCAGAATGGTTCCTGTTGTAATAGTATAGTATATATAGTAACCTGATCTGAGCCAGAATGGTTCGTGTAGTAATAGTATAGTATATATAGTAACCTGATCTGAGCCATAATGGTTCCTGTAGTAATAATATAGTATATATATTAACCTGATCTGAGCCAGAATGGTTCCTGTAGTAATAGTATAGTATATATAGTAACCTGATCTGAGCCAGAATGGTTCCTGTAGTAATAGTATAGTATATATAGTAACCTGATCTGAGCCAGAATGGTTCCTGTAGTAATAGTATAGTATATATAGTCACCTGATCTGAGCCAGAATGGTTCCTGTTTCTGTAGTAACAGTATAGTATATATATAGTAACCTGATCTGAGCCATAATGGTTCCTGTAGTAATAGTATAGTATATATAGTAACCTGATCTGAGCCAGAATGGTTCCTGTAGTAATAGTATAGTATATATAGTAGCCTGATCTGAGCCAGAATGGTTCCTGTAGTAATAGTATAGTATATATAGTAACCTGATCTGAGCCAGAATGGTTCCTGTAGTAATAGTATAGTATATATAGTCACCTGATCTGAGCCAGAATGGTTCCTGTTTCTGTAGTAACAGTATAGTATATATAGTAACCTGATCTGAGCCAGAATGGTTCCTGTAGTAACAGTATAGTATATATAGTAACCTGATCTGAGCCAGAATGGTTCCTGTAGTAATAGTATAGTATATATAGTAACCTGATCTGAGCCAGAATGGTTCCTGTAGTAATAGTATAGTATATATAGTCACCTGATCTGAGCCAGAATGGTTCCTGTAGTAATAGTATAGTATATATAGTCACCTGATCTGAGCCAGAATGGTTCCTGTTTCTGTAGTAACAGTATAGTATATATAGTAACCTGATCTGAGCCAGAATGGTTCCTGTAGTAATAGTATAGTATATATATAGTAACCTGATCTGAGCCATAATGGTTCCTGTAGTAATAGTATAGTATATATAGTAACCTGATCTGAGCCAGAATGGTTCCTGTAGTAATAGTATAGTATATATAGTAGCCTGATCTGAGCCAGAATGGTTCCTGTAGTAATAGTATAGTATATATAGTAACCTGATCTGAGCCAGAATGGTTCCTGTAGTAATAGTATAGTATATTTATAGTAACCTGATCTGAGCCATAATGGTTCCTGTAGTAATAGTATAGTCTATATAGTAACCTGATCTGAGCCAGAATGGTTCCTGTAGTAATAGTATAGTATATATAGTAACCTGATCTGAGCCATAATGGTTCCTGTAGTAATAGTATAGTCCATATAGTAACCTGATCTGAGCCAGAATGGTTCCTGTAGTAATAGTATAGTCTATATAGTAACCTGATCTGAGCCAGAATGGTTCCTGTAGTAATAGTATAGTATATATAGTAACCTGATCTGAGCCAGAATGGTTCCTGTAGTAATAGTATAGTATATATAGTAACCTGATCTGAGCCAGAATGGTTCCTGTAGTAATAGTATAGTATATATAGTCACCTGATCTGAGCCAGAATGGTTCCTGTTTCTGTAGTAACAGTATAGTATATATAGTAACCTGATCTGAGCCAGAATGGTTCCTGTAGTAATAGTATAGTATATATAGTAACCTGATCTGAGCCAGAATGGTTCCTGTAGTAATAGTATAGTATATATAGTAACCTGATCTGAGCCAGAATGGTTCCTGTAGTAATAGTATAGTATATATAGTAACCTGATCTGAGCCAGAATGGTTCCTGTAGTAATAGTATAGTCTATATAGTAACCTGATCTGAGCCAGAATGGTTCCTGTAGTAATAGTATAGTCTATATAGTAACCTGATCTGAGCCAGAATGGTTCCTGTAGTAATAGTATAGTATATATAGTAACCTGATCTGAGCCAGAATGGTTCCTGTAGTAATAGTATAGTATATATAGTCACCTGATCTGAGCCAGAATGGTTCCTGTTTCTGTAGTAACAGTATAGTATATATAGTCACCTGATCTGAGCCAGAATGGTTCCTGTTTCTGTAGTAACAGTATAGTATATATAGTAACCTGATCTGAGCCAGAATGGTTCCTGTAGTAATAGTATAGTATATATAGTAACCTGATCTGAGCCATAATGGTTCCTGTAGTAATAGTATAGTATATATAGTAACCTGATCTGAGCCAGAATGGTTCCTGTAGTAATAGTATAGTATATATAGTAGCCTGATCTGAGCCAGAATGGTTCCTGTAGTAATAGTATAGTATATATAGTAACCTGATCTGAGCCAGAATGGTTCCTGTAGTAATAGTATAGTATATATAGTAACCTGATCTGAGCCATAATGGTTCCTGTAGTAATAGTATAGTCTATATAGTAACCTGATCTGAGCCAGAATGGTTCCTGTAGTAATAGTATAGTATATATAGTAACCTGATCTGAGCCATAATGGTTCCTGTAGTAATAGTATAGTCCATATAGTAACCTGATCTGAGCCAGAATGGTTCCTGTAGTAATAGTATAGTCTATATAGTAACCTGATCTGAGCCAGAATGGTTCCTGTAGTAATAGTATAGTATATATAGTAACCTGATCTGAGCCAGAATGGTTCCTGTAGTAATAGTATAGTATATATAGTAACCTGATCTGAGCCAGAATGGTTCCTGTAGTAATAGTATAGTATATATAGTCACCTGATCTGAGCCAGAATGGTTCCTGTTTCTGTAGTAACAGTATAGTATATATAGTAACCTGATCTGAGCCAGAATGGTTCCTGTAGTAATAGTATAGTATATATAGTAACCTGATCTGAGCCAGAATGGTTCCTGTAGTAATAGTATAGTATATATAGTAACCTGATCTGAGCCAGAATGGTTCCTGTAGTAATAGTATAGTATATATAGTAACCTGATCTGAGCCAGAATGGTTCCTGTAGTAATAGTATAGTCTATATAGTAACCTGATCTGAGCCAGAATGGTTCCTGTAGTAATAGTATAGTCTATATAGTAACCTGATCTGAGCCAGAATGGTTCCTGTAGTAATAGTATAGTATATATAGTAACCTGATCTGAGCCAGAATGGTTCCTGTAGTAATAGTATAGTATATATAGTCACCTGATCTGAGCCAGAATGGTTCCTGTTTCTGTAGTAACAGTATAGTATATATAGTAACCTGATCTGAGCCAGAATGGTTCCTGTTGTAATAGTATAGTATATATAGTAACCTGATCTGAGCCAGAATGGTTCCTGTAGTAATAGTATAGTATATATAGTAACCTGATCTGGGCCAGAATGGTTCCTGTAGTAATAATATAGTATATATAGTAACCTGATCTGAGCCAGAATGGTTCCTGTAGTAATAGTATAGTATATATAGTAACCTGATCTGAGCCAGAATGGTTCCTGTAGTAATAGTATAGTATATATAGTAACCTGATCTGAGCCATAATGGTTCCTGTAGTAATAGTATAGTCTATATAGTAACCTGATCTGAGCCAGAATGGTTCCTGTAGTAATAGTATAGTATATATAGTAACCTGATCTGAGCCAGAATGGTTCCTGTAGTAATAGTATAGTATATATAGTATAGCCAGAATGGTTCCTGTAGTAATAGTATAGTAACCTGATCTGAGCCAGAATGGTTCCTGTAGTAATAGTATAGTATATATAGTCACCTGATCTGAGCCAGAATGGTTCCTGTTTCTGTAGTAACAGTATAGTATATATAGTAACCTGATCTGAGCCAGAATGGTTCCTGTAGTAATAGTATAGTATATATAGTAACCTGATCTGAGCCAGAATGGTTCCTGTAGTAATAGTATAGTATATATAGTAACCTGATCTGAGCCAGAATGGTTCCTGTAGTAATAGTATAGTATATATAGTAACCTGATCTGAGCCAGAATGGTTCCTGTAGTAATAGTATAGTCTATATAGTAACCTGATCTGAGCCAGAATGGTTCCTGTAGTAATAGTATAGTCTATATAGTAACCTGATCTGAGCCAGAATGGTTCCTGTAGTAATAGTATAGTATATATAGTAACCTGATCTGAGCCATAATGGTTCCTGTAGTAATAGTATAGTATATATAGTCACCTGATCTGAGCCAGAATGGTTCCTGTTTCTGTAGTAACAGTATAGTATATATAGTAACCTGATCTGAGCCAGAATGGTTCCTGTTGTAATAGTATAGTATATATAGTAACCTGATCTGAGCCAGAATGGTTCCTGTAGTAATAGTATAGTATATATAGTAACCTGATCTGAGCCAGAATGGTTCCTGTAGTAATAGTATAGTATATATAGTCACCTGATCTGAGCCAGAATGGTTCCTGTTTCTGTAGTAACAGTATAGTATATATATAGTAACCTGATCTGAGCCATAATGGTTCCTGTAGTAATAGTATAGTATATATAGTAACCTGATCTGAGCCAGAATGGTTCCTGTAGTAATAGTATAGTATATATAGTCACCTGATCTGAGCCAGAATGGTTCCTGTTTCTGTAGTAACAGTATAGTATATATAGTAACCTGATCTGAGCCAGAATGGTTCCTGTAGTAACAGTATAGTATATATAGTAACCTGATCTGAGCCAGAATGGTTCCTGTAGTAATAGTATAGTATATATAGTAACCTGATCTGAGCCAGAATGGTTCCTGTAGTAATAGTATAGTATATATAGTCACCTGATCTGAGCCAGAATGGTTCCTGTAGTAATAGTATAGTATATATAGTCACCTGATCTGAGCCAGAATGGTTCCTGTTTCTGTAGTAACAGTATAGTATATATAGTAACCTGATCTGAGCCAGAATGGTTCCTGTAGTAATAGTATAGTATATATAGTAACCTGATCTGAGCCATAATGGTTCCTGTAGTAATAGTATAGTATATATAGTAACCTGATCTGAGCCAGAATGGTTCCTGTAGTAATAGTATAGTATATATAGTAACCTGATCTGAGCCAGAATGGTTCCTGTAGTAATAGTATAGTATATATAGTAACCTGATCTGAGCCAGAATGGTTCCTGTAGTAATAGTATAGTATATATAGTAACCTGATCTGAGCCAGAATGGTTCCTGTAGTAATAGTATAGTATATATAGTAACCTGATCTGAGCCATAATGGTTCCTGTAGTAATAGTATAGTATATATAGTAACCTGATCTGAGCCAGAATGGTTCCTGTAGTAATAGTATAGTATATATAGTAACCTGATCTGAGCCAGAATGGTTCCTGTAGTAATAGTATAGTATATATAGTAACCTGATCTGAGCCAGAATGGTTCCTGTAGTAATAGTATAGTATATATAGTCACCTGATCTGAGCCAGAATGGTTCCTGTTTCTGTAGTAACAGTATAGTATATATAGTAACCTGATCTGAGCCAGAATGGTTCCTGTAGTAATAGTATAGTATATATAGTAACCTGATCTGAGCCAGAATGGTTCCTGTAGTAATAGAATGGTTCCTGTAGTAATAGTATAGTATATATAGTAACCTGATCTGAGCCAGAATGGTTCCTGTAGTAATAGTATAGTATATATAGTAACCTGATCTGAGCCAGAATGGTTCCTGTAGTAATAGTATAGTCTATATAGTAACCTGATCTGAGCCAGAATGGTTCCTGTAGTAATAGTATAGTCTATATAGTAACCTGATCTGAGCCAGAATGGTTCCTGTAGTAATAGTATAGTATATATAGTAACCTGATCTGAGCCAGAATGGTTCCTGTAGTAATAGTATAGTATATATAGTAACCTGATCTGAGCCAGAATGGTTCCTGTAGTAATAGTATAGTATATATAGTAACCTGATCTGAGCCAGAATGGTTCCTGTAGTAATAGTATAGTATATATAGTCACCTGATCTGAGCCAGAATGGTTCCTGTTTCTGTAGTAACAGTATAGTATATATAGTAACCTGATCTGAGCCAGAATGGTTCCTGTAGTAATAGTATAGTATATATAGTAACCTGATCTGAGCCAGAATGGTTCCTGTAGTAATAGTATAGTATATATAGTAACCTGATCTGAGCCAGAATGGTTCCTGTAGTAATAGTATAGTATATATAGTAACCTGATCTGAGCCAGAATGGTTCCTGTAGTAATAGTATAGTCTGATATAGTAACCTGATCTGAGCCAGAATGGTTCCTGTAGTAATAGTATAGTCTATATAGTAACCTGATCTGAGCCAGAATGGTTCCTGTAGTAATAGTATAGTATATATAGTAACCTGATCTGAGCCAGAATGGTTCCTGTAGTAATAGTATAGTATATATAGTCACCTGATCTGAGCCAGAATGGTTCCTGTTTCTGTAGTAACAGTATAGTATATATAGTAACCTGATCTGAGCCAGAATGGTTCCTGTTGTAATAGTATAGTATATATAGTAACCTGATCTGAGCCAGAATGGTTCCTGTGTAGTAATAGTATAGTATATATAGTAACCTGATCTGAGCCAGAATGGTTCCTGTAGTAATAGTATAGTATATATAGTCACCTGATCTGAGCCAGAATGGTTCCTGTTTCTGTAGTAACAGTATAGTATATATAGTAACCTGAAACCTGATCTCTGAGCCAGAATGGTTCCTGTAGTAATAGTATAGTATATATAGTAACCTGATCTGAGCCAGAATGGTTCCTGTAGTAATAGTATAGTATATATAGTCACCTGATCTGAGCCAGAATGGTTCCTGTTTCTGTAGTAACAGTATAGTATATATAGTAACCTGATCTGAGCCAGGTTCCTGTTTCTGTAAACAGTGGTAACCTGATCTGATTCCTGTAGTAATAGTATAGTATATATAGTAACCTGATCTGAGCCAGAATGGTTCCTGTAGTAATAGTATAGTATATATAGTAACCTGATCTGAGCCAGAATGGTTCCTGTAGTAATAGTATAGTATATATAGTCACCTGATCTGAGCCAGAATGGTTCCTGTAGTAATAGTATAGTATATATAGTCACCTGATCTGAGCCAGAATGGTTCCTGTTTCTGTAGTAACAGTATAGTATATATAGTAACCTGATCTGAGCCAGAATGGTTCCTGTAGTAATAGTATAGTATATATAGTAACCTGATCTGAGCCAGAATGGTTCCTGTAGTAATAGTATAGTATATATAGTAACCTGATCTGAGCCAGAATGGTTCCTGTAGTAATAGTATAGTATATATAGTAACCTGATCTGAGCCAGAATGGTTCCTGTAGTAATAGTATAGTATATATAGTAACCTGATCTGAGCCAGAATGGTTCCTGTAGTAATAGTATAGTATATATAGTAACCTGATCTGAGCCAGAATGGTTCCTGTAGTAATAGTATAGTATATATAGTAACCTGATCTGAGCCAGAATGGTTCCTGTAGTAATAGTATAGTATATATAGTAACCTGATCTGAGCCATAATGGTTCCTGTAGTAATAGTATAGTCCATATAGTAACCTGATCTGAGCCAGAATGGTTCCTGTAGTAATAGTATAGTCTATATAGTAACCTGATCTGAGCCAGAATGGTTCCTGTAGTAATAGTATAGTATATATAGTAACCTGATCTGAGCCAGAATGGTTCCTGTAGTAATAGTATAGTATATATAGTAACCTGATCTGAGCCAGAATGGTTCCTGTAGTAATAGTATAGTATATATAGTCACCTGATCTGAGCCAGAATGGTTCCTGTTTCTGTAGTAACAGTATAGTATATATAGTAACCTGATCTGAGCCAGAATGGTTCCTGTAGTAATAGTATAGTATATATAGTAACCTGATCTGAGCCAGAATGGTTCCTGTAGTAATAGTATAGTATATATAGTAACCTGATCTGAGCCAGAATGGTTCCTGTAGTAATAGTATAGTATATATAGTAACCTGATCTGAGCCAGAATGGTTCCTGTAGTAATAGTATAGTCTATATAGTAACCTGATCTGAGCCAGAATGGTTCCTGTAGTAATAGTATAGTCTATATAGTAACCTGATCTGAGCCAGAATGGTTCCTGTAGTAATAGTATAGTATATATAGTAACCTGATCTGAGCCATAATGGTTCCTGTAGTAATAGTATAGTATATATAGTCACCTGATCTGAGCCAGAATGGTTCCTGTTTCTGTAGTAACAGTATAGTATATATAGTAACCTGATCTGAGCCAGAATGGTTCCTGTAGTAATAGTATAGTATATATAGTAACCTGATCTGAGCCAGAATGGTTCGTGTAGTAATAGTATAGTATATATAGTAACCTGATCTGAGCCATAATGGTTCCTGTAGTAATAATATAGTATATATATTAACCTGATCTGAGCCAGAATGGTTCCTGTAGTAATAGTATAGTATATATATAGTAACCTGATCTGAGCCATAATGGTTCCTGTAGTAATAGTATAGTATATATAGTAACCTGATCTGAGCCAGAATGGTTCCTGTAGTAATAGTATAGTATATATAGTCACCTGATCTGAGCCAGAATGGTTCCTGTTTCTGTAGTAACAGTATAGTATATATATAGTAACCTGATCTGAGCCATAATGGTTCCTGTAGTAATAGTATAGTATATATAGTAACCTGATCTGAGCCAGAATGGTTCCTGTAGTAATAGTATAGTATATATAGTAGCCTGATCTGAGCCAGAATGGTTCCTGTAGTAATAGTATAGTATATATAGTAACCTGATCTGAGCCAGAATGGTTCCTGTAGTAATAGTATAGTATATATAGTCACCTGATCTGAGCCAGAATGGTTCCTGTTTCTGTAGTAACAGTATAGTATATATAGTAACCTGATCTGAGCCAGAATGGTTCCTGTAGTAACAGTATAGTATATATAGTAACCTGATCTGAGCCAGAATGGTTCCTGTAGTAATAGTATAGTATATATAGTAACCTGATCTGAGCCAGAATGGTTCCTGTAGTAATAGTATAGTATATATAGTCACCTGATCTGAGCCAGAATGGTTCCTGTAGTAATAGTATAGTATATATAGTCACCTGATCTGAGCCAGAATGGTTCCTGTTTCTGTAGTAACAGTATAGTATATATAGTAACCTGATCTGAGCCAGAATGGTTCCTGTAGTAATAGTATAGTATATATATAGTAACCTGATCTGAGCCATAATGGTTCCTGTAGTAATAGTATAGTATATATAGTAACCTGATCTGAGCCAGAATGGTTCCTGTAGTAATAGTATAGTATATATAGTAGCCTGATCTGAGCCAGAATGGTTCCTGTAGTAATAGTATAGTATATATAGTAACCTGATCTGAGCCAGAATGGTTCCTGTAGTAATAGTATAGTATATATAGTAACCTGATCTGAGCCAGAATGGTTCCTGTAGTAATAGTATAGTATATATAGTCACCTGATCTGAGCCAGAATGGTTCCTGTTTCTGTAGTAACAGTATAGTATATATATAGTAACCTGATCTGAGCCATAATGGTTCCTGTAGTAATAGTATAGTATATATAGTAACCTGATCTGAGCCAGAATGGTTCCTGTAGTAATAGTATAGTATATATAGTAGCCTGATCTGAGCCAGAATGGTTCCTGTAGTAATAGTATAGTATATATAGTAACCTGATCTGAGCCAGAATGGTTCCTGTAGTAATAGTATAGTATATATAGTCACCTGATCTGAGCCAGAATGGTTCCTGTTTCTGTAGTAACAGTATAGTATATATAGTAACCTGATCTGAGCCAGAATGGTTCCTGTAGTAACAGTATAGTATATATAGTAACCTGATCTGAGCCAGAATGGTTCCTGTAGTAATAGTATAGTATATATAGTAACCTGATCTGAGCCAGAATGGTTCCTGTAGTAATAGTATAGTATATATAGTCACCTGATCTGAGCCAGAATGGTTCCTGTAGTAATAGTATAGTATATATAGTCACCTGATCTGAGCCAGAATGGTTCCTGTTTCTGTAGTAACAGTATAGTATATATAGTAACCTGATCTGAGCCAGAATGGTTCCTGTAGTAATAGTATAGTATATATAGTAACCTGATCTGAGCCATAATGGTTCCTGTAGTAATAGTATAGTATATATAGTCACCTGATCTGAGCCAGAATGGTTCCTGTAGTAATAGTATAGTATATATAGTAGCCTGATCTGAGCCAGAATGGTTCCTGTAGTAATAGTATAGTATATATAGTAGCCTGATCTGAGCCAGAATGGTTCCTGTAGTAATAGTATAGTATATATAGTAGCCTGATCTGAGCCAGAATGGTTCCTGTTTCTGTACTGAGGCAGGTTGATGTATCAGTACACCCCCTGGACAGGACACTAGTCTATCTCCTGTTTCTGTAGAGAGGCAGCTTGATGTACAGGACACCCCCTGGGCAGGACACTAGTCTATCTCCTGTTTCTGTAGAGAGGCAGCTTGATGTACAGGACACCCCTGGACAGGACACTAGTCTATCTCCTGTTTCTGTAGTGAGACAGCTTGATGTACAGGACACCCCTGGACAGGACAGGACACTAGTCTATCTCCTGTTTCTGTAGTGAGACAGCTTGATGTACAGGACACCCCCTGGACAGGACAGGACACTAGTCTATCTCCTGTTTCTGTAGTGAGACAGCTTGATGTACAGGACACCCCCTGGACAGGACAGGACACTAGTCTATCTCCTGTTTCTGTAGTGAGACAGCTTGATGTACAGGACACTAGTCTATCTCCTGAATCTATCTTGTAATGTTGCGTGTCAAGCAGAGAGGCATAAAATGGAATCTAACCCATAACCTCTAACCACAAGGCCTCTGAATTGGTAATAGTGATCAATCTACACACCATGTCCTGTCCCCACCCCGTTCTCTACACACCATGTCCTGTCCCCCACCCCGTTCTCTACACACCATATCCTGTCCCCACCCCGTTCCCTACACACCATGTCCTGTCCCCCACAACGTTCCCTACACACCATGTCCTGTCCCCCACCCCCACCCCGTTCCCTACACACCATGTCCTGTCCCCCACCCCCACACTGTTCCCTACACACCATGTCCTGTCCCCCACCCCCACACTGTTCCCTACACACCATGTCCTGTCCCCCACCCCGTTCTCTACACACCATGTCCTGTCCCCCACCCCGTTCTCTACACACCATGTCCTGTCCCCCACCCCGTTCCCTACATGCCATGTCCTGCCCCCACCCCCACCCCGTTCTCTACACACCATGTCCTGTCCCCCACCCCGTTCCCTACATGCCATGTCCTGTCCCCCACCCCCACACTGTTCCCTACACACCATGTCCTGTCCCCACCCCGTTCCCTACACACCATGTCCTGTCCCCACCCCGTTCTCTACACACCATGTCCTGTCCCCCACCCCGTTCCCTACACACCATGTCCTGTCCCCCACCCCCACACCGTTCCCTACACACCATGTCCTGTCCCCCACCCCCACACCGTTCCCTACACACCATGTCCTGTCCCCCACCCCGTTCCCTACACACCATGTCCTGTCCCCCACACCGTTCCCTACACACCATGTCCTGTCCCCCGCCCCGTTCCCTACACACCATGTCCTGTCCCCCACACCGTTCTCTACACACCATGTCCTGTCCCCCACCCCTTCCCTACACACCATGTCCTGTCCCCACCCCGTTCTCTACACACCATGTCCTGTCCCCCACCCCCACACCGTTCCCTACACACCATGTCCTGTCCCCCACCCCGTTCCCTACACACCATGTCCTGTCCCCCACACCGTTCCCTACACACCATGTCCTGTCCCCCACCCCGTTCCCTACACACCATGTCCTGTCCCCCACACCGTTCTCTACACACCATGTCCTGTCCCCCACCCCCTTCCCTACACACCATGTCCTGTCCCCACCCCGTTCTCTACACACCATGTCCTGTCCCCCACCCCCACACCGTTCCCTACACACCATGTCCTGTCCCCCACCCCGTTCCCTACACACCATGTCCTGTCCCCACCCCGTTCCCTACACACCATGTCCTGTCCCCACCCCGTTCCCTACACACCATGTCCTGTTCCCACCCCGTTCTCTACACACCATGTCCTGTCCCCCACCCCCACCCCGTTCCCTACACACCATGTCCTGTTCCCACCCTGTTCTCTACACACCATGTCCTGTCCCCCACCCCCACCCCGTTCCCTACACACCATGTCCTGTCACCCACCCTGTTCTCTACACACCATGTCCTGTCCCCACCCCGTTCTCTACACACCATGTCCTGTCCCCACCCCGTTCCCTACACACCATGTCCTGTCCCTACCCCGTTCCCTACACACCATGTCCTGTCCCCCCCCGTTCCCTACACACCATGTCCTGTCCCCACCCCGTTCCCTACACACCATGTCCTGTCCCCCACACCGTTCCCTACACACCATGTCCTGTCCCCACCCCCACACCGTTCCCTACACACCATGTCCTGTCCCCCACAACGTTCCCTACACACCATGTCCTGTCCCCCACCCCTACACCGTTCCCTACACACCATGTCCTGTCCCTACCCCGTTCCCTACACACCATGTCCTGTCCCCCACACCATTCCCTACACACCATGTCCTGTCCCCCACCCCCCACACCGTTCCCTACACACCATGTCCTGTCCCCCACCCCGTTCCCTACACACCATGTCCTGTCCCCCACCCCCACACCGTTCCCTACACACCATGTCCTGTCCCCCCCCCCACACCGTTCCCTACACACCATGTCCTGTCCCCCACCCCCACCCCGTTCCCTACACACCATGTCCTGTCCCCCACCCCCACCCCGTTCCCTACACACCATGTCCTGTCCCCCACCCCGTTCCCTACACACCATGTCCTGTCCCCCACCCCGTTCCCTACACACCATGTCCTGTCCCCCATCACGTTCCCTCACCTAGCTTTGTTTCCACAGTCCATTAGGTCCTGAATGTCATTGTATCCGGTCACAGCCAGTTTAGACAGATCTTCAACGTACGGTCCCATTATAGGGTGCTCCCTAACACGGAGTGTACCCTTCGACTTAGGGTTCAACAGGTCACGCACCCTCTCACAGTAGATCTCCATGTAGGACACCTGTAATAGAGAACAGACTAGTGAAGGGTGGAAGGGTAGAAGTTAAGGTCACTAAAGGGCCAAGGAAAGGAAGGAAGGAAGGGAGTCTAGAAGTGTGTGTGGCTCCACATACCTCCACTGAGAAGGAGAGATCAGGATCTGTGTTTCCAACTGTCCTCTTAAACAAATCCTCACACAGCTGGAGAGAGAGCGGGATGGGGAGGGAGATGGAGAGAGAGAGGGGGTAGGGAGAGAGATGAAGAGAGGGGGTGGGGAGAGAGATGGAGAGAGAGGGGGATGGGGAGAGAGATGGAGCGAGAGAGAGTGGGGGATGGAGAGAGAGGGGGTGGGGAGGGAGATGAAGAGAGGGGGTGGGGAGAGAGATGGAGAGAGGGGGATGGGGAGAGAGATGGAGAGAGGGGGATGGAGCGAGAGAGGGGGTGGAGAGAGATGGAGAGAGGGGGGATGGGGAGAGAGATGGGGAGAGAGAGAGCAGGTAGGAAGAGAGATGGAGAGAGAGGGGGTGGGGAGAGAGATGGAGAGAGAGTGCGGGTAGGGAGAGAGATGGAGAGAGAGAGAGGGGGGTGGGGAGGGAGATGGAGAGAGAGGGGGATGGGGAGAGAGATGGGGAGAGAGAGAGCAGGTAGGAAGAGAGATGGAGAGAGAGGGGGGATGGGGAGAGAGATGGAGAGAGAGAGAGCAGGTAGGAAGAGAGATGGAGAGAGAGGGGGGGGAGGGGAGAGAGATGGAGAGAGAGAGCGGGTAGGGAGAGAGATGGAGAGAGAGAGAGGGGGGTGGGGAGGGAGATGGAGAGAGAGAGACAGAGAGAGAGGGTGATGGGGAGAGAGATGACGAGAGGGGGATGGGGAGAGAAAGATAACAATATAAATCATTTACAATAAAAGTGTTAAATTCAGTTCAGTTTAGCTGTTTAAATGAACATGACTATGAGGTATATCAGAATGATGATATAGAGGTGTCAGAGGTCAGGGGTCAGTTACCTGGGGAATGATCCCCTCCTGTCCCTCTTCCTGTCTTCCCATCATGGTGTAACTCTTCCCTGCTCCTGGAAACATAACAAACAGCAGAACAACATTCAGTATATCATGAGTAACAATAACAATATAACAAACAGCAGAACAACATTCAATATATCATGAGTAACAATAACATAACAAACAGCAGAACAACATTCAGTATATCATGAGTAACAATAACAACATAAACAGCAGAACAACATTCAATATATCATGAGTAACAATAACATAACAAACAGCAGAACAACATTCAATATATCATGAGTAACAATAACAATATAACAAACAGCAGAACAACATTCAATATATCATGAGTAACAATAACAATATAACAAACAGCAGAACAACATTCAGTATATCATGAGTAACAATAACATAACAAACAGCAGAACAACATTCAGTATATCATGAGTAACAATAACAACATAAACAGCAGAACAACATTCAGTATATCATGAGTAACAATAACAATATAACAAACAGCAGAACAACATTCAGTATATCATGAGTAACAATAACAACATAAACAGCAGAACAACATTCAGTATATCATGAGTAACAATAACAATATAACAAACAGCAGAACAACATTCAGTATATCATGAGTAACAATAACAACATAAACAGCAGAACAACATTCAGTATATCATGAGTAACAATAACAATATAACAAACAGCAGAACAACATTCAATATATCATGAGTAACAATAACAATATAACAAACAGCAGAACAACATTCAATATATCATGAGTAACAATAACAATATAACAAACAGCAGAACAACATTCAATATATCATGAGTAACAATAACAATATAACAAACAGCAGAACAACATTCAATATATCATGAGTAACAATAACAATATAACAAACAGCAGAACAACATTCAGTATATCATGAGTAACAATAACATAACAAACAGCAGAACAACATTCAGTATATCATGAGTAACAATAACAACATAAACAGCAGAACAACATTCAGTATATCATGAGTAACAATAACAATATAACAAACAGCAGAACAACATTCAGTATATCATGAGTAACAATAACAACATAAACAGCAGAACAACATTCAGTATATCATGAGTAACAATAACAATATAACAAACAGCAGAACAACATTCAGTATATCATGAGTAACAATAACAACAAACAGCAGAACAACATTCAGTATATCATGAGTAACAATAACAATATAACAAACAGCAGAACAACATTCAATATATCATGAGTAACAATAACAATATAACAAACAGCAGAACAACATTCAATATATCATGAGTAACAATAACAATATAACAAACAGCAGAACAACATTCAATATATCATGAGTAACAATAACAATATAACAAACAGCAGAACAACATTCAATATATCATGAGTAACAATAACATAACAAACAGCAGAACAACATTCAATATATCATGAGTAACAATAACAATATAACAAACAGCAGAACAACATTCAGTATATCATGAGTAACAATAACAACATAAACAGCAGAACAACATTCAGTATATCATGAGTAACAATAACAATATAACAAACAGCAGAACAACATTCAGTATATCATGAGTAACAATAACAACATAAACAGCAGAACAACATTCAGTATATCATGAGTAACAATAACAATATAACAAACAGCAGAACAACATTCAGTATATCATGAGTAACAATAACAATATAACAAACAGCAGAACAACATTCAGTATATCATGAGTAACAATAACAACATAAACAGCAGAACAACATTCAGTATATCATGAGTAACAATAACAATATAACAAACAGCAGAACAACATTCAATATATCATGAGTAACAATAACAACATAACAATCAGCAGAACAACATTCAATATATCATGAGTAACAATAACAACATAAACAGCAGAACAACATCTCAATATATCATGAGTAGTATCTATAAATAGACAGGTCAATATATCATGAGTAGAATCTACAATAGACAGGTCAATATATCATGAGTAGTATCTACAGTATAGTATCTACGGTATAGTATCTACAGTATAGTATCTACGGTACAGCTAGATGGGTGAACCAACCGGTCTGTCCGTAGGCGAAGATACAGACATTGTATCCTTCAAAAGCATGAAGCAGCATTTCCTCTCCGATGTCCTTATAGACTTGTCTCTGGGAGGCAAATCTCTCATCCTCCGCCTGGGGAGACAGGACACAACATGGACACACAGTTACCAGATTTACTATGAAGAAGAGAGAAACTGTGGGTCCTTGGGCTCACTGAGAGAGAGAATCTCACCGTAGTGTGTGACCAGTAAGAGTAGTCGAAGGTGAAACTCTTGCCTTCATTCTTGGGCTGTTTGGGGTTGGAGATGCCTGAAGAGGACAGGCAGGCGTTAGTCCACACACACAGTAGTACAGACAAAGACACACACAGTGTTGATAAAGGCCTGGGGGTTAGGGTTGTGTTTCCTGAACAAACACCTAGCTCAGACCCTAACCTCAACACACACCCTGTAACCTCCTAGCTCAGACACTAACCTCAACACACACCCTCTAACCCCCTAGCTCAGACCCTAACCTCAACATAAACCATAACCCCCTTCGAACTGAATGTGCAAAAATAACAGACTCTAGGGTCACATGACTGGCACAGGAATTCTGGGATTGCTGCTGAGGCCTGTTCCATGGGACGCATATGACTCTCAGACACACACACACACACTCAGACACACACATACACACTCAGACACACACATACACACACTCAAACACACACTTAGACACACTCACACACTCAGACACACGCACACTCAGGCACACACTCAGACACAGACACACACACACACTCAGACACACTCAGACACACTCACACTCAGACACACACACACACTCAGACACACACACACTCTCAGACACACACACACTCAGACACACACACACACTCAGACACACACACACACACACACTCAGACACACACACACACACACTCACACACACACTCACACACACACACACACACACACACACACACACACACACACACACACACACACACACACACACACACACACACACACACACACAGGCTCAGACACACACAGACTCAGACACACACACACACAGACTCAGACACACACACACACACGCAAACACACACACACACGCAGACACACACACACGCACTCTCAGACACACACAAACGCACACTCAGACACACACACACACAGACACACACACACTCAGACACACACACACTCAGACACACACACACTCAGACACACACACACACACACTCAGACACACACACACTCAGACACACACACACTCAGACACACTCAGACACACACACACACACAGACTCAGACACACACACACACAGACTCAGACACACACACACACACACACACACACACACACAGACACACACACACACACGCAGACACACACACACGCACTCTCAGACACGCACACACGCACTCTCAGACACACACAAACGCACACTCAGACACACACACACACTCAGACACACACACACTCAGACACACACACACACACACACACACTCAGACACACACACACACTCAGACACACACACACACTCAGACACACTCACACTCAGACACACACACACTCAGACACACTCAGACACACACACACACACACAGACTCAGACACACACACACACAGACTCAGACACACACACACACAGACTCAGACACACACACACACACACACACACACACACGCACACACACACGCACTCTCAGACACACACACACGCACTCTCAGACACACACAAACGCACTCTCAGACACACACAAACGACACACTCAGACACACACACACACACACACACACTCAGACACACACACACACTCAGACACACTCAGACACACAGACACACACACACTCAGACACACTCAGACACACACACACACACACTCAGACACACACACACACACACACTCAGACACACACACTCAGACACACACACAGCCAGGGTTTATTTATAGGCTCAGAGAGGGGTGCTTTGCTTTGATCTCTGGCACTCTGATGCAACACAGAGAGCCTGACTCACCCTCTCAGCCTCACCCTGAACACACACACACTCAGACACACACATACACACACTCAGACATACACACACTCAGCCTCACCCTGAACACACACACGCGTTATGTAACCTGTTGGAGATTTTATACAATCACCATGACGGGGAGAGAGCACCCTACAGAGAGAAGGGGAGTGGAGGAGTGTACCCTACAGAGAGAAGGGGAGTGGAGGAGTATACCCTACAGAGAGAAGGGGAGTAGAGGAGTGTACCCTACAGAGAGAAGGGAAGTGAAATTCCTCCACCGTGATGTGAGACTGATCAACAACTACAGGAAGTGTTTGGTTGGACTCATTGCAACTAAAGATGGCACCACCAGTTATTGAGTGTAAGTGGGAAGTGGCACCACCAGTTATTGAGTGTAAGGAGGAAGTGGCACCACCAGTTATTGAGAGTAAGGGGGAAGTGGCACCCCCAGTTATTGAGAGTAAGGGGAAGTGGCACCACCAGTTATTGAGTGTAAGGGGGAAGTGGCACCCCCAGTTATTGAGAGTAAGGGGAAAGTGGCACCCCAGTTATTGAGAGTAAGGGGAAAGTGGCACCCCAGTTATTGAGAGTAAGGGGGAAGTGGCACCACCAGTTATTGAGTGTAAGGGGAAGTGGCACCACCAGTTATTGAGTGTAAGGGGGAAGTGGCACCACCAGTTATTGAGGGTAAGGGAAGTGGCACCACCAGTTATTGAGTGTAAGGGGGAAGTGGCACCACCAGTTATTGAGTGTAAGGGGGAAGTGGCACCACCAGTTATTGAGTGTAAGGGGAAGTGGCACCACCAGTTATTGAGTGTAAGGGGGAGGTGGCACCACAAGTTATTGAGTGTAAGGGGGAAGTGGCACCACCAGTTATTGAGTGTAAGGGTGAAGTGGCACCACCAGTTATTGAGTGTAAGGGGGAAGTGGCACCACCAGTTATTGAGTGTAAGAGGGAAGTGGCACCACCAGTTATTGAGAGTAAGGGGGAAGTGGCACCACCAGTTATTGAGTGTAAGGGGAAGTGGCACCACCAGTTATTGAGGGTAAGGGGGAAGTGGCACCACCAGTTATTGAGTGTAAGGGGAAGTGGCACCACCAGTTATTGAATGTAAGGGGAGGTGGCACCACCAGTTATTGAATGTAAGGGGAAGTGGCACCACCAGTTATTGAGTGTAAGTAAGGGGGAAGTGGCACCACCAGTTATTGAATGTAAGAGGGAAGTGGCACCACCAGTTATTGAGGGTAAGGGGGAAGTGGCACCACCAGGTACACATTTATTTATTTTTTTGTTCCCTCTATCTAATATTTTATTTGGTGTTTTGGTTGAAGATCTGATAACATTGACAATCAAAAACATGCAAAAATAGAGAAAATCAGAACTTCAGCCAGTGACCTGTTTTATCTTCAGGGTTCATATGGAAATTGGGGATGCCGCCCTTCTAGGCAGAGTTGCCAAGAAAATGCCATATCAGACTGGCCAAGAAAAATAAAAGATTAAGATGAGCAAAAGAACAGAGACAGAGGAATTCTGCCAGCATTCCGGAATCACCTCTTCACTGTTGACGTTGAGACTGGACAGAGGAACTCTGCCTAGAAGGCCAGCATCCTGGAGTCACCTCTTCACTGTTGACATTGAGACTGGACAGAGGAACTCTGCCTAGAAGGCCAGCATCCTGGAGTCACCTCTTCACTGTTGACATTGAGACTGGACAGAGGAACTCTGCCTAGAAGGGCAGCATCCTGGAGTCACCTCTTCACTGTTGACGTTGAGACTGGACAGAGGAACTCTGCCTAGAAGGCCAGCATCCTGGAGTCACTTCTTCACTGTTGACGGTGAGACTGGACAGAGGAACTCTGCCTAGAAGGCCAGCATCCTGGAGTCACCTCTTCACTGTTGACGGTGAGACTGGACAGAGGAACTCTGCCTAGAAGGGCAGCATCCTGGAGTCGCCTCTTCACTGTTGACGTTGCGGGTACTATTTAATCCTGCCCTGCCTATCTAAGGTCTTCGAAAGCCAAGTCAACAAACAGGTCACTGACCATCTCGAATCCCACCGTACCTTCTCCGCTGTGCAATCTGGCTTCCGAGCCGGTCACGGGTGCACCTCAGCCACACTCAAGGTACTAAACGATATCATAACCGCCATCGATAAAAGACAGTACTGTGCAGCCGTCTTCATCGACCTTGCCAAGGCTTTCGACTCTGTCAATCACCATATTCTCATCGGCAGACTCAGTAGCCTTGGTTTTTCGGATGACTGCCTTGCCTGGTTCACCAATTACTTTGCAGACAGAGTTCAGTGTGTCAAATCGGAGGGCATGCTGTCCGGTCCTCTGGCAGTCTCTATGGGGGTACCACAGGGTTCAATTCTCAGGCCGACTCTTTTCTCTGTGTATATCAATGATGTTGCTCTTGCTGCGGGCGATTCCCTGATCCACCTCTACGCAGACGACACCATTCTATATACTTTCGGCCCGTCATTGGACACTGTGCTATCTAACCTCCAAACAAGCTTCAATGCCATACAACACTCCTTCCGTGGCCTCCAACTCCTCTTAAACGCTAGTAAAACCAAATGCATGCTTTTCAACCGATCGCTGCCTGCACCCGCATGCCCGACTAGCATCACCACCCTGGATGGTTCCGACCTTGAATATGTGGACATCTATAAGTACCTAGGTGTCTGGCTAGACTGCAAACTCTCCTTCCAGACTCATATCAAACACCTCCAATCAAAAATCAAATCAAGAGTCGGCTTTCTATTCCGCAACAAAGCCTCCTTCACTCACGCCGCCAAGCTTACCCTAGTAAAACTGACTATCCTACCAATCCTCGACTTCGGCGATGTCATCTACAAAATGGCTTCCAACACTCTACTCAGCAAACTGGATGCAGTATATCACAGTGCCATCCGTTTTGTCACTAAAGCACCTTATACCACCCACCACTGCGACTTGTATGCTCTAGTCGGCTGGCCCTCGCTACATATTCGTCGCCAGACCCACTGGCTCCAGGTCATCTACAAGTCCATGCTAGGTAAAGCTCCGCCTTATCTCAGTTCACTGGTCACGATGGCAACACCCATCCGTAGCACGCGCTCCAGCAGGTGTATCTCACTGATCATCCCTAAAGCCAACACCTCATTTGGCCGCCTTTCGTTCCAGTACTCTGCTGCCTGTGACTGGAACGAATTGCAAAAATCGCTGAAGTTGGAGACTTTTATCTCCCTCACCAACTTCAAACATCAGCTATCTGAGCAGCTAACCGATCACTGCAGCTGTACATAGTCTATTGGTAGATAGCCCACCCATTTTCACCTACCTCATCCCCATACTGTTTTTATTTATTTACTTTTCTGCTCTTTTGCACACCAATATCTCTACCTGTACATGACCATCTGATCATATATCACTCCAGTGTTAATCTGCAAAATTGTAACTTTTCGTCTACCTCCTCATGCCTTTTGCACACATTGTACATTGTATATAGACTCCCCCTTTGTTTTCTACTGTGTTATTGACTTGTTAATTGTTTACTCCATGTGTAACTCTGTGTTGTCTGCTCACACTGCTATGCTTTATCTTGGCCAGGTCGCAGTTGTAAATGAGAACTTGTTCTCAACTAGCCTACCTGGTTAAATAAAGGTGAAATAAAAAAAAATTAAAAAAAATAATGAAGCTGCCAGTTGAGGACTTGTGAGGTGTCTGTTTCTCAAACTAGACACTCTAATGTACATGTCCCTCTTGCTCAGTTGTGCAACAGGGGCCTCCCACTCCTCTTTCTATTCTGGTTAGAGCCAGTTCGCGCTGTTCTGTGAAGGGAGTAGTATACAGAGGGAGGTGTTTAGTCCCAGGGTCCTTAGCTTAGTGATGAGCTTTGTGGGAACTATGGTGTTGAACGCTGAGCTGTAGTCAATGAATAGTATTCTCATGTAGGTGTTACTTTTGTCCAGGTGGGAAAGGGCAGTGTGGAGTGGAATAGAGACTGCATCATCTGTGGATCTGTTTGAGTGGTATGCAAATTCGAGTGGGTCTAGGGTTTCTGGGATAATGGTGTTGATGTGAGCCATTACCAGCCTTTCAAAGCACTTCATAGCTACGGACGTGAGTGCTACGGGTCTGTAGTCATTTAGGCAGGTTGCCTTTGTGTTCTTGGGCACAGGGACTATGGTGGTCTGCTTGAAACATTTTGGTATTACAGACTCAATCAGGGACATGTTGAAAATGTCAGTGAAGACACCTGCCAGTTGGTCAGCACATGCCCGGAGCACAAGTCCTGGTAATCCGTCTGGCCCCGCAGCCTTGTGTATGTTGACCTGTTTAAAGGACTTACTCACATCGGCTACGGAGAGCGTGATCACACCATCGTCCGGAACAGCTGATGCTCTCATGTATGTCTCAGTGTTGCTTGCCTCAAAGCCAGCAGATAAGTAATTTAGCTCGTCTGGTAGGTTCGTGTCACTGGGCAGCTCTCGGCTGTGCTTCCCTTTGTAGTCGGTAATAGTTTGCAAGCCCTGCCACATAAGACGAGCGTCGGAGCCGGTGTAGTAGGATTCAATCTTAATCCTGTATTGAGGCTTTGCCTGTTTGATATTGTTTTCCTGTGAAGCACATTGCGTTGCATTCCATGTCTTCAATGTTCTGAATAAATAACACTTGATTTCATTTGATCTGGACTAGACCATCTCTCTCTAGAGGGGGGTATTCTGGACTTGACCATCTCTCTCTAGAGGGGGGTATTCTGGACTTGACCATCTCTCTCTAGAGGGGGGTATTCTGGACTTGACCATCTCTCTCTAGAGGGGGTATTCTGGACTTGACCATCTCTCTCTAGAGGGGGTATTCTGGACTTGACCATCTCTCTCTAGAGGGGGTAATTCTGGACTTGACCATCTCTCTCTAGAGGGGGTATTCTGGACTAGACCATCTCTCTCTAGATGGGGGTATTCTGGACTAGACCATCTCTCTCTAGATGGGGGTATTCTGGACTAGACCATCTCTCTCTAGATGGGGGTATTCTGGACTAGACCATCTCTCTCTAGATGGGGGTATTCTGGACTAGACCATCCCTCTCTCTCGATGGTTATGCAAATCACTCGGAGAACAACCAGACCTCAACTGTGGGATTTAGGCAAATGCTCAGTGTGTGTGTTGTACACAGTCAATTGCAGACAGTAGCCAAACAGAGCAAGGTTGAGCAGACTGTTCAGAGCTGCTGAACCCAGGGTCACACACTTCTCCTGTAGTGCACACTTGCACACTTTCTCACATGGGTTTACCAATGTTGAAAACTCCCTCCAGCCAAAGTCTTCACCAATCATATGCTTTTAAATCCATATGCACACATTGGGGGAATCGTGACTGTGTGTGTGTGTGTGTGTGTGTGTGTTACTTACAGGTGGAGTTGCCCTGCATCTGTATAACACACTTGGCATCTCGGCTGGTCTCCCGGGAGTTGAAAGGTCGCACGCGTACTGCCACCTTCACTGAGGCTCCTGCCATCCTCACCTCTGAGCCCTTACCCCTAGAACACAGAACACATCTTTAGAACACAGAACACATCTTTAAAACAGGGAACTTTGCCTTCCTATTCCCTGTGTCCTACATTAGACCAGAGCCTCTTGACTAAAGCTGTGCCCTACATTAGACCAGAGCCTCTTGACTAAAGCTGTGCCCTACATTAGACCAGAGCCTCTTGACTAAAGCTGTGTCCTACATTAGACCAGAGCCTCTTGACTAAAGCTGTGCCCTACATTAGACCAGAGCCTCTTGACTAGAGCTGTGTCCTACATTAGACCAGAGCCTCTTGACTAAAGCTGTGTCATTAGACTACATTAGACCAGAGCCTCTTGACTAAAGCTGTGCCCTACATTAGACCAGAGCCTCTTGACTAAAGCTGTGCCCTATATTAGACCAGAGCCTCTTGACTAAAGCTGTGTCCTACATTAGACCAGAGCCTCTTGACTAAAGCTGTGCCCTACATTAGACCAGAGCCTCTTGACTAAAGCTGTGTCCTACATTAGACCAGAGCCTCTTGACTAAAGCTGTGTCCTACATAAGACCAGAGCCTCTTGACTAAAGCTGTGCCCTACATTAGACCAGAGCCTCTTGACTAAAGCTGTGCCCTACATTAGACCAGAGCCTCTTGACTAAAGCTGTGTCCTACATTGTCCCTCCTGTTTCTAATGTTCTGGTTGAACATCAGGGAGAACGGTCCTTTAGACACAGAACATAGCCAGTCGTATGTCGTTAGATAACCTCCCTCCCTCCCTCTCCCTAACCTCTCTCCCCCCAAACTCTCTCCCTCCTAACCTCTCTCCCTCCTAACCTCTGTCCCTCCTAACCTCTCTCCCTCCTAACCTCTCTCCCTCCTAACCTCTCTCCCTCCTAACCTCTCTCCCTCCTAACCTCTCTCCCTCCTAAACTCTCTCCCTCCAACCTCTCTCCCTCCAAACTAATAGTGACTACTCCATCACCCATTTAGTGGTTAATAGTGGCTACTCCATCACCCATTTAGTGGTTAATAGAGGCTACTCCATCACTCATTTAGTGGTTAATAGAGGCTACTCCATCACTCATTTAGTGGTTAATAGAGGCTACTCCATCACTCATTTAGTGGTTAATAGTGGCTACTCCATCACTCATTTAGTGGTTAATAGTGGCTACTCCATCACTCATTTAGTGGTTAATAGTGGCTACTCCATCACTCATTTAGTGGTTAATAGTGGCTACTCCATCACTCATTTAGTGGTTAATAGTGGCTACTCCATCACTCATTTAGTGGTTAATAGTGGCTACTCCATCACTCATTTAGTGGTTAATAGAGGCTACTCCATCACTCATTTAGTGGTTAATAGTGGCTACTCCATCACTCATTTAGTGGTTAATAGTGGCTACTCCATCACTCATTTAGTGGTTAATAGTGGCTACTCCATCACCCATTTAGTGGTTAATAGTGGCTACTCCATCACTCATTTAGTGGTTAATAGTGGCTACTCCATCACTCATTTAGTGGTTAATAGAGGCTACTCCATCACTCATTTAGTGGTTAATAGAGGCTACTCCATCATTCATTTAGTGGTTAATAGTGGCTACTCCATCACTCATTTAGTGGTTAATAGTGGCTACTCCATCACTCATTTAGTGGTTAATAGTGGCTACTCCATCACCCATTTAGTGGTTAATAGAGGCTACTCCATCACCCATTTAGTGGTTAATAGTGGCTACTCCATCACTCATTTAGTGGTTAATAGTGACTACTCCATCACTCATTTAGTGGTTAATAGTGACTACTCCATCACTCATTTAGTGGTTAATAGTGGCTACTCCATCACTCATTTAGTGGTTAATAGTGGTTAATAGTGGCTACTCCATCACTCATTTAGTGGTTAATAGTGGCTACTCCATCACCCATTTAGTGGTTAATAGTGGCTACTCCATCACTCATTTAGTGGTTAATAGTGACTACTCCATCACTCATTTAGTGGTTAATAGTGGCTACTCCATCACTCATTTAGTGGTTAATAGTGGCTACTCCATCACTCATTTAGTGGTTAATAGTGGTTAATAGTGGCTACTCCATCACTCATTTAGTGGTTAATAGTGGCTACTCCATCACTCATTTAGTGGTTAATAGTGGCTACTCCATCACTCATTTTGTGGTTAATAGTGGTTAATAGTGGCTACTCCATCACTCATTTAGTGGTTAATAGTGGCTACTCCATCACTCATTTAGTGGTTAATAGTGGCTACTCCATCACTCATTTAGTGGTTAATAGAGGCTACTCCATCATTCATTTAGTGGTTAATAGTGGCTACTCCATCACTCATTTAGTGGTTAATAGTGGCTACTCCATCACTCATTTAGTGGTTAATAGTGGCTACTCCATCACCCATTTAGTGGTTAATAGTGGCTACTCCATCACTCCAGGTGCTAAGTGGTTTTTAGTGGGCGTATATCTCTCCACGTGCCTCTTGTCATTTCTCTGCACCTTCCTGCTGCGTCAGAGGTGAAATGGACTGCTGTACCTAATTATTCTATATCAACATTTTTATGTGGTTATTGAGGGAAGTAATTACCTCGATAATTATTGATATGGATTTATCGTCCAGCCCATTTATCGACTGCCCTTTGAGACATGTTACAACTACAACTTTACTACAACACTACTACAACCTTACTACAGACTGCCCTTTGAGACATGTTACAACTACAACTTTACTACAACCTTACTACTGACTGCCCTTTGAGACATGTTACAACTACAACTTTACGACAACACTACTACAACCTTACTACAGACTGCCCTTTGAGACATGTTACAACAACAACGTTACTACAACCTTACTACAGACATGTTACAACTACACCCTTACTACAACACTACTACAACCTTACTACAGACTGCCCTTTGAGACATGTTACAACTACAACTTTACTACAACCTTACTACAGACTGCCCTTTGAGACATGTTACAACTACAACTTTACTACAACACTACTACAACCTTACTACAGACTGCCCTTTGAGACATGTTACAACTACAACTTTACTACAACCTTACTACAGACTGCCCTTTGAGACATGTTACAACTACAACTTTACTACAACCTTACTACTGACTGCCCTTTGAGACATGTTACAACTACAACCCTACTACAACCATGTTACAACTACAACATGAATACAACCTTACTACAGACTGCCCTTTGAGACATGTTACAACTACAACTTTACTACAACACTACTACAACCTTACTACAGACATGTTACAACTACAACCTTACTACAGACTGCCCTTTGAGACATGTTACAACTACAACCTTACTACAGACTGCACTTTGAGACATGTTACAACTACAACTTTACTACAACACTACTACAACCTTACTACAGACATGTTACAACTACAACCTTACTACAGACTGCCCTTTGAGACATGTTACAACTTTACTACAACACTACTACAACCTTACTACAGACATGTTACAACTACAACCTTACTACAACACTACTACGACACTACTACAACCTTACTACAGACATGTTACAACTACAACCTTACTACAACCTTACTACAGACTGCCCTTTGAGACATGTTACAACTACAACGTTACTACAAAACTACTACAACCTTACTACAGACATGTTAGAACTACAACCTTACTACAACATTACTACAACATTACAACAACCTTATCACAGACATGTTACAACTACAACTTCACGACAACACTAAATCAAATCAAATTTATTTATATAGCCCTTCGTACATCAGCTGATATCTCAAAGTGCTGTACAGAAACCCAGCCTAAAACCCCAAACAGCAAGCAATGCAGGTGTAGAATGCAGGTGTAGAAGCACTACTACAACCTTACTACAGACATGTTACAACTACAACTTTACTACAACACTACTACAACCTTACTACAGACATGTTACAACTACAACTTTACTACAACACTACTACAACCTTACTACAGACATGTTACAACTACAACTTTACTACAACACTACTACAACCTTACTACAGACATGTTACAACTACAACTTTACTACAACATTACTACAGACATGTTACAACTACAACTTTACTACAACACTACTACAACATGACTACAACCTTACTACAGACTGCCCCTTACTACAGACTGCCCTTTGAGACATGTTACAACTACAACTTTACTACAACATTACTACAACACTACAACATTACTACAACCTTACTACAGACATGTTACAACTACAACTTTACAACAACCTTACTACAGACTGCCCTTTGAGTCATGTTACAACTACAACACTACTACAACACTACTACAATGTTACTACAACACTACTACAGACTGCCCTAACAGGTGGTATTCTAGTCTAAATGTTTGTTGCAGGGGAATCAGTCAGAACAACCATAGGACACACACACACACACACCACAGCTCGACATATAGGAAGTGAGTAGAGGTGCACCTTCTCTGAGTCACTTCCCCATCCAACCACACACACACACACACACACACACACACACACACACACACACACACACCACAGCTCGACATATAGGAAGTGAGTAGAGGTGCACCTTCTCTGAGTCACTTCCCCCATCCAACACACTCACTCACTCACTCACTCACTCACTCACCTCTTACTTTGTAACCTGCAGCTACATTCAAAACACAATTCATTTTCACAGGCGCTTTCAACTCTGAATAGACAGACAAAACACTTGTACACAGAGTCAATGAAACACAGCGTTGGATTCTCCACACACAGCAGGCTGGTAGAGGTACCAGGGTCAGATACAGCAGGCTGGTAGAGGTACCAGGGTCAGACACAGCAGGCTGGTAGAGGTACCAGGGTCAGACACAGCAGGCTGGTAGAGGTACCAGGGTCAGACACAGCAGACTGGTAGAGGTACCAGGGTCAGACACAGCAGGCTGGTAGAAGTACCAGGGTCAGACACAGCAGGCTGGTAGAGGTACCAGGGTCAGACACAGCAGGCTGGTAGAGGTACCAGGGTCAGACACAGCAGGCTGGTAGAGGTACCGGGGTCAGACACAGCAGGCTGGTAGAGGTACCGGGGTCAGACACAGCAGGCTGGTAGAGGTACCAGGGTCAGACACAGCAGGCTGGTAGAGGTACCAGGGTCAGACACAGCAGGCTGGTAGAGGTACCGGGGTCAGACACAGCAGGCTGGTAGAGGTACCGGGGTCAGACACAGCAGGCTGGTAGAGGTACCGGGGTCAGACACAGCAGGCTGGTAGAGGTACCGGGGTCAGACACAGCAGGCTGGTAGAGGTACCGGGGTCAGACACAGCAGGCTGGTAGAGGTACCGGGGTCAGATACAGCAGGCTGGTAGAGGTACCGGGGTCAGATACAGCAGGCTGGTAGAGGTACCAGGGTCAGATACAGCAGGCTGGTAGAGGTACCAGGGTCAGATACAGCAGACTGGTAGAGGTACCAGGGTCAGATACAGCAGACTGGTAGAGGTACCAGGGTCAGACACAGCAGGCTGGTAGAGGTACCAGGGTTAGACTGTCTATGGTTAGTTAGCTACAGCCCTCATCTCTTCTCCTCTCCTCTTTTCATTGTTCATAACTTGTTTTGTACATAATGTTGCTGCTACCGTCTCTTATGACCGAAAAGAGCTTTTGGACATCAGAACTGGGATTATTCACCTCAGATTAGACAAATACTTTTTCTTCAATAGTCTAACGGAGGGAGATACAACAGATTTGGGTGCATCAGGTGCCGAGTGGATAATCTGCCTGACTTCTGTCCAGCTGGAAAATAAATGTCAAATGTTAAAAACTGTCAAATCTTATGTTTCACCGAGTCATGGCTGAACGACGACATTATCACACAGCTGTATCGGCATCGTGGAACAGCAGCCTCTGGTAAGATAAGGGGCGGAGGCCTATGGGTTATACTCTGTATCGGCATCGTGGAACAGCAGCCTCTGGTAAGATAAGGGGCGGAAGCCTATGGGTTATACACTGTATCGGCATCGTGGAACAGCAGCCTCTGGTAAGATAAGGGGCGGAGGCCTATGGGTTATATGCTGTATCGGCATCATGGAACAGCAGCCTCTGGTAAGATAAGGGGCGGAGGCCTATGGGTTATACACTGTATTGGCATCGTGGAACAGCAGCCTCTGGTAAGATAAGGGGCGGAGGCCTATGGGTTATACTCTGTATCGGCATCGTGGAACAGCAGCCTCTGGTAAAATAAGGGGCGGAGGCCTATGGGTTATATGCTGTATCGGCATCATGGAACAGCAGCCTCTGGTAAAATAAGGGGCGGAGGCCTATGGGTTATATGCTGTATCGGCATCATGGAACAGCAGCCTCTGGTAAGATAAGGGGCGGAGGCCTATGGGTTATACACTGTATTGGCATCGTGGAACAGCAGCCTCTGGTAAGATAAGGGGCGGAGGCCTATGCATAAGGAAGTCTCAAGGTTTTGCTTTTTTACCTTTATTTAACTAGGTAAGTCAGTTAAGGATGGCCTAGGAACAGTGGGTTAACTGACCTAGGAACAGTGGGTTAACTGCCTTGTTCAGGGGCAGAATGACAGTCAGTTAATGACGGCCTAATGACGGCCTAGGAACAGTGGGTTAACTGCCTTGTTCAGGGGCAGAATGACAGATTTTCACCTTGTCAGCTCGGGGATTCGAGCTTGCAACCTTTCGGTTACTAGTCCAACACTCTAACCACTAGGCTACCCTGCCGCCCCAAGTATCTCATGATAAGGTGTAGACCACACTATTTACCAAGAGAGTTTACATCTATATTTTACATCTATAAAGTTAGTGAGGGAGATATGAGTCTCCAGCTTCAGTGATTTTTGCAATTAGTTTCAGTCATTGGCAGCAGAGAACTGGAAGGAAAGGTTGCCAAAGGAGGAACTGGCTTTGGGGATGACCAGTGAAATATACCTGTTGGAGCGCGTGCTACGGGTGGGTGCTGCTATGGTGACCAGTGAGCTGAGATAAGGTGGGGCTTTACCTAGCAAAGACTTTTTGATGACCTGGAGCCAATGGGTCTGGCGACGAATATGAAGCGAGGGCCAGCCAACGAGAGCACACAGGTCGCAGTGGTGGGTAGTGTATGGGGCTTTGGTGACAAAACGGATGGCACTGTGATAGACTGCATCCAATTTGCTGAGTAGAGTGTTGGAGGCTATTTTGTAAATGACATCGCCGAAGTCAAGGATCGATAGGATAGTCAGTTTTACGAGGGTATGTTTGGCAGCATGAGTTAAGGATGATTTTTGCGAAATAGGAAGCCGATTCTAGATTTAATTTTGGATTAGAGATGCTTAATGTGAGCCTGGAAGGAGAGTTTACAGTCTAACCAGACACCAAGGTATTTGTAGTTGTCAGAAACATCCAGAGTAGTGATGCTGGATGGGCGGGCAGGTGCGGGCAGTGATCGGTTGAAGAGCATGCATTTAGTTTGACTTGCATTTAAGAGCAGTTAGAGGTCACGGAAGGAGTGTTGTATGGTATTGAAGCTTGTCTGGAGGTTAGTTAACACAGTGTCCAAAGAAGGGCCAGAAGTGTAGAGGTGGATCAGAGAATCACCAGCAGCAAGAGCGACATCATTGATGTATATAGAGAAAAGAGTCGGCCCGAGAATTTAACCCTGTGGCACCCCCATAGAGACTGCTAGAGCTAAGGACCCTGGGACTAAACACCTCCCTCTGCAACTGGATCCTGGACTTCCTGACGGGCCGACCCCAGGTGGTAAGGGTAGGCAACAAAACATCCGCCACGCTGATCTTCAACACAGGGGCACCTCAGGGGTGCGTGCTCAGTCCCCTCATGTACTCCCTGTCCTCTCAAGACTGCACGGCCTGGCACGACTCCAACTCCATCATCAAGTTTGCTGATGACACAACAGTGGTAGCCCTGAACACCGACAACAACGAGACAGCCTATAGGGAGGTCAGAGAACTGGCAGTGTGGTGCAAGGACAACAACCTCTCCCTCAACGTGATCAAGACAAATGAGATGATTGTGGACTACAGGAAAAGGAGGACCAAGCACGCCCCCATTCTCATCGTAAAGGCTGTAGTGGAGCTTCAAGTTCCTTGGCGTCCACATCACCAACAAACTAACATGGTCCAAGCACACCAAGACAATTGTGAAGAGAGCACAACAAAACCTATTCCCCCTCAGGAATCGAAAAAGATTTGGCATGGGTCCTCAGATCCTCAAAAGGTTTTACAGCTGCACCATCGAGAGCATCCTTACGAGTTGCATCACTGCCTGGTACGGCAACTGCTTGGCCTCTGACCGCAAGGCACTACAGAGTGTAGTGCGTACGGCCCAGTACATTGCTGGGACCAAGCTTCCTGCCATCCAGGACCTCTATACCAAGCGGTGTCAGAGGAAGGCCCTAAAAATGGTCAAAGACCCCAACCACCCCAGTCATTGACTGTTCTCTCTACTACCGCACACCAAGCGGTACCGGAGCACCAAGTCTAGGTCCAAGAGGCTTCTAAACAGCTTTTTACCCCTAAGCCATACGTCTCCTGAACAGCTACTCAAATGGCAACCCAGACTATTTGCAGGTACCTCCTGTATACAGCCCAGCTATTGTTATTTACTGCTGCTCTTTAATTATTTGTTATTTTCTTAACATTTTCTTAAAACGGCATTATTGGTTAAGGGCTTGGAAGTAAGCATTTCACTGTAAGGTCTACCTGTTGTATTCGGCGCATGTGACTAATACACTTTCATTTGATCTATCGGTCTTTAGTCTTCAATCACTCTCTCAGTCTGTCTGTCTCTGTGTGTTGTGGTCTACACCACAGTCTGTGTCTGTGTTTTAACAACATTCCCAACTATCACACAGAATTCACTGGACTGTATATACACGACATGACCGAAAGTATGTGGACACCTGCTCGTCAAACATCTCGTTCCAAAATCATGGGCATTAATATGTAGTTGGTCCCCCTTTGCTGCTATAACAGCCCCCACTCTTCTGGGAAGGCTTTCCACTAGATGTTGGTACATTGCTGTTATAACAGCCTCCACTCTTCTGGGAAGGCTTTCCAGTAGATGTAGGAACATTGCTGCTATAACAGCCCCCACTCTTCTGGGAAGGCTTTCCACTAGATGTTGGAACATTGCTGCTATAACAGCCCCCACTCTTCTGGGAAGGCTTTCCTCTTGATGAAGGAACATTGCTGCTATAACAGCCCCCACTCTTCTGGGAAGGCTTTCCACTAGATGTTGGAACATTGCTGTTATAACAGCCTCCACTCTTCTGGGAAGGCTTTCCACTAGATGTTGGAACATTGCTGTTATAACAACCTCCACTCCTCTGGGAAGGCATTCCACTAGATGTTGGAACATTGCTGCAGGGACTTGCTTCCATTCAGCCACAAGAGCATTAGTGAGGTCGGGCACTGATGCTGGGCGATGAGGTCTGGCTCGCAGTCGGCGTTCCAATTCATCCCAAAGGTGTTCGATAGGGTTGAGGTCAGGGCTCTGAGCAGGCCAGTCAAGTTCTTCCACACCGATCTCACAAACTATTTGTTTGGACTTGGCTTTGTGCACGGGGGCATTGTCATGCTGAAAGAGGAAAGGGTCTCCCCAAACTGTGTGGAAGCACAGAATCATCTAGAATGTATGATGTAGCATTAAGATGT
Organism: Oncorhynchus tshawytscha; assembly: GCF_018296145.1. NCBI lineage: Eukaryota > Metazoa > Chordata > Actinopteri > Salmoniformes > Salmonidae > Oncorhynchus > Oncorhynchus tshawytscha. The sequence continues at coordinate 155,024 of NC_056438.1, read as the reverse complement.
CCCTTCATTGGAACCAATGGGCCTAGCCCGAACCATGAAAAACAACCCCAGACCATTATTCCTCCTCCACCAAACTTTACAGTTGGCACTATGCATTGGGGCAGGTAGCGTTCTCCTGGCATCCGCCAAACCCAGATTCATTCATCAGACTGCCAGATGGTGAAGCGTGATCCATCACTTCAGAGAACGCATTTCCACTGCTCCTGAATCTAGTCACTGAGCTCTACGGGCCGTTCCACTGCTCCTGAATCTAGTCACTGAGCTCTACGGGCCGTTCCACTGCTCCTGAATCTAGTCACTGAGCTCTACGGGCCGTTCCACTGCTCCTGAATCTAAAGTCACTGAGCTCTACGGGCCGTTCCACTGCTCCTGAATCTAGTCACTGAGCTCTACGGGCCGTTCCACTGCTCCTGAATCTAGTCACTGAGCTCTACGGGTTCCACTGCTCCTGAATCTAAAGTCACTGAGCTCTACGGGCCGTTCCACTGCTCCTGAATCTAGTCACTGAGCTCTACGGGCCGTTCCACTGCTCCTGAATCTAGTCACTGAGCTCTACGGGCCGTTCCACTGCTCCTGAATCTAAAGTCACTGAGCTCTACGGGCCGTTCCACTGCTCCTGAATCTAAAGTCACTGAGCTCTACGGGCCGTTCCACTGCTCCTGAATCTAGTCACTGAGCTCTACGGGCCGTTCCACTGCTCCTGAATCTAGTCACTGAGCTCTACGGGCCGTTCCACTGCTCCTGAATCTAAAGTCACTGAGCTCTACGGGCCGTTCCACTGCTCCTGAATCTAGTCACTGAGCTCTACGGGCCGTTCCACTGCTCCTGAATCTAAAGTCACTGAGCTCTACGGGCCGTTCCACTGCTCCTGAATCTAGTCACTGAGCTCTACGGGCCGTTCCACTGAATCTCCTGAATCCACTAGTCACTGAGCTCTACGGGCCGTTCCACTGCTCCTGAATCTAAAGTCACTGAGCTCTACGGGCCGTTCCACTGCTCCTGAATCTAGTCACTGAGCTCTACGGGCCGTTCCACTGCTCCTGAATCTAGTCACTGAGCTCTACGGGCCGTTCCACTGCTCCTGAATCTAAAGTCACTGAGCTCTACGGGCCGTTCCACTGCTCCTGAATCTAAAGTCACTGAGCTCTAATCTAAAGGGCCGGGCCGTTCCACTGCTCCTGAACTAAAGTCACTGAGCTCTACGGGCCGTTCCACTGCTCCTGAACCTAGTCACTGAGCTCTACGGGCCGTTCCACTGCTCCTGAATCTAAAGTCACTGAGCTCTACGGGCCGTTCCACTGCTCCTGAATCTAGTCACTGAGCTCTACGGGCCGTTCCACTGCTCCTGAATCTAGTCACTGAGCTCTACGGGCCGTTCCACTGCTCCTGAATCTAGTCACTGAGCTCTACGGGCCGTTCCACTGCTCCTGAATCTAAAGTCACTGAGCTCTACAGGTCGTTCTACTGCTCCTGAATCTAAAGTCACTGAGCTCTACGGGCCGTTCTATTGCCAATGTTTGTCTATGGAGATTGTATGGCTGTGAGCTCAATTTAATACACCTGTCTAGCATGTGATCCACCACCGCAGTAGCATGTAAACAAAATCAAGTGCACACGCACACAACATATGCACACACACTACGCAAACACACACACACTACGCAAACACACACACACACTATGCAAACACAGGGACAGACAGACACAGGGACAGACAGAGACAGAGATAGACAGACACAGGGACAGACAGACACAGGGACAGACAGACACAGGGACAGACAGACACAGGGACAGACAGACACAGGGACAGACAGAGACAGAGATAGACAGACACAGGGACAGACAGACACAGGGACAGACAGACACAGGGACAGAGACAGAGACAGGGACAGAGACAGAGATAGACAGACACAGGGATAGACAGAAACAGAGACAGACAGAGACAGAGATAGACACAGGGACAGACAGAGACAGGGACAGACAGAGACAGACAGAGACAGAGATAGACACAGGGACAGACAGGGACAGACAGAGATAGACACAGAGATAGACAGAGACAGACAGAGATAGACAGAGACAGGGACAGACAGAGACAGAGATAGACAGACACAGGGATGGACAGACAGACAGAGACAGACACAGAGATAGACAGACACAGGGACAGACAGAGACAGACAGACACAGGGACAGACAGAGACAGACAGAGACAGAGATAGACACAGGGACAGACAGAGACAGGGACAGACAGAGACAGAGACAGACAGACCCAAAATCTTTTGATTTTCAGGTTTGACTCGTATGATCAGGGTTCAAAGACACACAGAACACGTGTGTGTGTGTGTGTGTGTGTGTGTGTGTGTGTGTGTGTGTTAGGTACAGAGTACTGAAGGAGCAGAGTGGAATGTGTTCTAGGAGGAAGAGAGAAACCCTGACATCACAGCAAAGGTATTCTAAAACACACAGTGCTGTGGCCGTGTTTCCAGTGCAGGGTATTATACAGTGCTGTGGCCGTGTTTCCAGTGCAGGGTATTATACAGTGATAGGGCCGTGTTTCCACTGCAGGGTATTATACAGTGAAGGGTATTATACAGTGCTGTGGCCGTGTTTCCAGTGCTGTGGCCGTGTTTCCACTGCAGGGTATTATACAGTGATGTGGCCGTGTTTCCAGTGCAGGGTATTATACAGTGATAGGGCCGTGTTTCCAGTGCAGGGTATTATACAGTGCTGTGGCCGTGTTTCCAGTGCTGGGTATTATACAGTGATGTGGCCGTGTTTCCAGTGCAGGGTATTATACAGTGCTGTGGCTGTGTTTCCAGTGCAGGGTATTATAGTGATAGGGCCGTGTGTAGGGTTGGGTGTTATCCACATTTTCATACTGTCATACCATTTCTGTACCATACCGGGGGAAAACCGTATTACCTGAGGGGATTGGATGTCTCTAGTCTGGATACCAGTCTCTTCATACAGTAGGGGATGGATGTCTCTAGTCTGGGTACCAGTCTCTTGATACAGTAGGGGATGGATGTCTCTAGTCTGGGTACCAGTCTCTTGATACAGTAGGGGATGGATGTCTCTAGTCTGGGTACCAGTCTCTTGATACAGTAGGGGATGGATGTCTCTAGTCTGGGTACCAGCCTCTTGATACAGTAGGGGATGGATGTCTCTAGTCTGGGTACCAGTCTCTTGATACAGTAGGGGATGGATGTCTCTAGTCTGGGTACCAGTCTCTTGATACAGTAGGGGATGGATGTCTCTAGTCTGGGTACCAGTCTCTTGATACAGTAGGGGATGGATGTCTCTAGTCTGGGTACCAGTCTCTTGATACAGTAGGGGATGGATGTCTCTAGTCTGGGTACCAGTCTCTTGATACAGTAGGGGATGGATGTCTCTAGTCTGGGTACCAGTCTCTTGATACAGTAGGGGATGGATGTCTCTAGTCTGGGTACCAGTCTCTTGATACAGTAGGGGATGGATGTCTCTAGTCTGGGTACCAGTCTCTTGATACAGTAGGGGGTGGATGTCTCTAGTCTGGGTACCAGTCTCTTGATACAGTAGGGGATGGATGTCTCTAGTCTGGGTACCAGTCTCTTGATACAGTAGGGGATGGATGTCTCTAGTCTGGGTACCAGTCTCTTGATACAGTAGGGGATGGATGTCTCTAGTCTTGGTACCAGTCTCTTGACACAGTAGGGATTGGATGTCTCTAGTCTGGATAGTTGACCTTCCACTCCTTGCCTCTGCTGCAACCAATAAGCTGGATCTTAACATCTAGCCAATCAGCTAGCAAGATATCAAACCAAGTGCATAGCTGGAGTCCTGAGCTGGACATTTGACACATCTTTGATTTCTGACAGTTATAAGGGGCTGTCAGGGTAGCCTAGTGGTTAGAGTGTTGGACTTGTAACCGAAAGGTTGCAAGTTCAAATCCCCGAGCTGACAAGGTACACATCTGTTGTTCTGCCCCTGAACAGGCAGTTAACCCACTGTTCCTAGGCCGTCATTGAAAATAAGGATTTGTTCTTAACTGACTTGCCTGGTTAAATAAAGGTAAAATAAAAAAATAAACAGTGGTGTCACACGCAGCCGGTATACGGTTCAAACGCTACAAGGCCCAAGCCTAGTGTTAAGGGGTCCACATGCTTCCCATCCAAATCAGAATAATGACCCTCCACCCTATTTCTATAGAGTTATAGCCTAGTGTTAAGGGGTCCACATGCTTCCCATCCAAATCAGAATAATGACCCTCCACCCTATTTCTATAGAGTTATAGCCTAGTGTTAAGGGGTCCAGCCTCCCATCCAAATCAGAATAATGACCCTCCACCCTATTTCTATAGAGTTATAGCCTAGTGTTAAGGGGTCCACATGCTTCCCATCCAAATCAGAATAATGACCCTCCACCCTATTTCTATAGAGTTATAGCCTAGTGTTAAGGGGTCCACATGCTTCCCATCCAAATCAGAATAATGACCCTCCACCCTATTTCTATAGAGTTATAGCCTAGTGTTAAGGGGTCCACATGCTTCCCATCCAAATCAGAATAATGACCCTCCACCCTATTTCTATAGAGTTATAGCCTAGTGTTAAGGGGTCCACATGCTTCCCATCCAAATCAGAATAATGACCCTCCACCCTATTTCTATAGAGTTATAGCCTAGTGTTAAGGGGTCCACATGCTTCCCATCCAAATCAGAATAGTTTGTGCGTATATTGTGACGTTTTGGTCAACAATGTTTTTTTCAGCTGTTTGTGCACACAACATTTTTTCTCGAGGCAAGCCAAATTTCGGTTGCCGAAGTTTATACCCCTTCAGCGGTCATTGGTCAACAGTAGGGATTCTTCAATGAAGAGTTTGTTGTCGTTCAACAATAGACGACTCATTTTCATGCACATGTTTTCATTGGGAAATACTGCACCAAACATCTTTGTTAGATGTAAAATTGTGCGACTAAGATCTCCTCAGCAAAAAACTTTGAAATGAATGACGGATTTCCTGAGTCATCTCAGGTTCATTCGGACTCATTTTCATGAAGTGTATATTGGCTACGGCATCTCAAAATGGACAAACAGTACTATTACCGCTTTTTTTCAGTTTTTTCAAGCGAAGGTCTTTTAAGGAGTATGGAGCACCCTTGTTCGGTTCACCTCGCCAAGTTCGGTTCACCTCGCCGATTTCGGCTGATGCCTTTACAAGCCTTTAGAAACATACGCACTTAGGCTAAAACAAAGGATGCGTAATCCTTAGGGTCCAGTAGGATCTGAGTGTTTTAAACTGTTTAGAGAGAACAACCCATAACTACTGTAAGAACCCAAGTCTAAGATGTGGAAGGACCACCAGAGGGCAGGCTGCTCCCATAGACAGTAGCCCGGCCCGGCATGTGAGTCAAGGTGATCAGAGGCAATTAAGCACAGCTGACTGTACTAATGAGCTATTCTCTTTCCCCTATAAGAGAGAGGAGGGAACCGGCAGAGGAGAGAGGAGGGAACCGGCAGAGAAAAGTGAAGGGAACCGGCAGAGAGGAGTGAAAGAAAAGAGTGCTTGCTTCTCCAAATGAGAGGACGGTACCTTTCGGAAGGGAGAAGTAGGGGACAAACTACTTCTGGGGAATGGCCACCACAGATCCACACCACCACCTGAAGGGAGCTCTCCACGGACGGACCGTTAAACCGGTGACACACCTGTGATGTATGTTATAGTCTAAAGATACTCTCCTTATGTTCCTTGTTCTTGTAAAGGAAGAACATGTGTTTTCAGATCATCCTTGATTGTTGGAGTGTTTAATAAATAAATAGATAGAGAATAAATAGAGAAAACTTGTTTCCGACTCGTTTATTCCACCTTTTCACTTTAGAGCGACCTCAAAGTATGTGGTCCGCTCACAAAGACTACAGTTATACAGTTTGTCTTGTTTTTAAACTGTTTAGAGAACCCATAACACTGGTCTAAGACTACAGTTTGTCCTGTTTAATCACCCAGCTGTTAGAAGTTCTGAGAGATGCTGCCTTAAACACATCACCACTAAACAGGTTTAGGTCTGAAGGAGACAGAGAGAAACAGACAAAAGGTGAGAGAGAGAGAGGGAGACAGACAGATGACTGATGGAATGTAGTATTGATGGTGTATCAGGCTGCTTGCTGTCTGTCCAGCTGTCACAATGTGCTTCTACAACCTACTCCTTTAATGTACACAGACAGATACCCATCCCTAGGCCCTCCACCCTATGTCTATAGTTATAATGACCCTCCACCCTATGTCTATAGTTATAATGACCCTCCACCCTATGTCTATAGTTATAATGACCCTCCACCCTATGTCTATAGTTATAATGACCCTCCACCCTATTTCTATAGTTATAATGGCCCTCCACCCTATTTCTATAGTTATAATGACCCTCCACCCTATTTCTATAGTTATAATGACCCTCCACCACCCCCTCCACCCTATTTCTACCCTATTTCTATAGTTATAATGACCCTAGAGTTATAATGACCCTCCACCCTATTTCTATAGACCCCCTCCACCCTCCACCCTATTTCTATAGTTATAATGACCCTCCACCCTATTTCTATAGTTATAATGACCCTCCACCCTATTTCTATAGTTATAATGACCCTCCACCCTATTTCTAGTTATAATGACCCTCCACCCTATTTCTACCCTATTTCTAGTTATAATGACCCTCCACCCTATTTCTATAGTTATAATGACCCTCCACCCTATTTCTATAGTTATAATGACCCTCCACCCTATTTCTAGTTATAATGACCCTCCACCCTATTTCTATAGAGTTATAATGACCCTCCACCCTATTTCTCCACCCTATTTCTATAGTTATAATGACCCTCCACCCTATTTCTATAGTTATAATGACCCTCCACCCTATTTCTAGTTATAATGACCCTCCACCCTATTTCTATAGAGTTATAATGACCCTCCACCCTATTTCTAGTTATAATGGCCCTCCACCCTATTTCTATAGTTATAATGACCCTCCACCCTATTTCTATAGTTATAATGACCCTCCACCCTATTTCTATAGTTATAATGACCCTCCACCCTATTTCTATAGTTATAATGACCCTCCACCCCCTATATTTCTAGTCTATAGTTATAATGACCCTCCACCCTATTTCTAGTTATAATGACCCTCCACCCTATTTCTATAGACCCTCCACCCTATTTCTAGTTATAATGACCCTCCACCCTATTTCTATAGTTATAATGACCCTCCACCCTATTTCTAGTTATAATGACCCTCCACCCTATTTCTATAGAGTTATAATGACCCTCCACCCTATTTCTAGTTATAATGGCCCTCCACCCTATTTCTATAGTTATAATGACCCTCCACCCTATGTCTATAGTTATAATGACCCTCCACCCTATTTCTATAGTTATAATGACCCTCCACCCTATTTCTATAGTTATAATGACCCTCCACCCTATTTCTATAGTTATAATGACCCTCCACCCTATTTCTATAGTTATAATGACCCTCCACCCTATTTCTATAGTTATAATGACCCTCCACCCTATTTCTATAGTTATAATGACCCTCCACCCTATTTCTATAGTTATAATGACCCTCCACCCTATTTCTATAGTTATAATGACCCTCCACCCTATTTCTATAGTTATAATGACCCTCCACCCTATTTCTATAGTTATAATGACCCTCCACCCTATTTCTATAGTTATAATGACCCTCCACCCTATTTCTATAGTTATAATGACCCTCCACCCTATTTCTATAGTTATAATGACCCTCCACCCTATTTCTATAGTTATAATGACCCTCCACCCTATTTCTATAGTTATAATGACCCCCTCCACCCTATTTCTATAGTTATAATGACCCTCCACCCTATTTCCACCCTATTTCTATAGTTATAATGACCCTCCACCCTATTTCTATAGTTATAATAACCCTCCACCCTATTTCTATAGTTATAATGACCCTCCACCCTATTTCTATAGTTATAATGACCCTCCACCCTATTTCTATAGTTATATGTGTGTGTGTTATATGTGTGTGTGTATATGTGTGTGTGTGTGTGTGTGTGTGTGTGTGTGTGTGTGTGTGTGTGTGTGTGTGTGTGTGTGTGTGTGTGTGTGTGTGTGAGTAACAGAGAGTGTGTGTGTGTGTGTGTGTGTGTGTCAGTGCTTTATGGCAGTAATAATTGTAATAATTGTGATGACATCACATCGATGAAGGACAGAGACTTTAAGACAAATGGCACCCTATTCCCTATATAGTGCACTACGTGGTTAGAGCGTTGGACTAGTAACCGGAAGGTTGCAAGATCGAATCCCCGAGCTGACAAAGTAAAAAAATCTGTCATTCTGCCCCTGAACAAGGCAGTTAACCCACTGTTCCTAGGTCAGTTAACCCACTGTTCCTGGGCCGTCATTGAAAATAAGAATGTGTTCTTAACTGACTTGCCTAGTTAAATAAAGGTCTAAAGAAAAAAATCGTCCAAAAACACAGATTTCCGATTGTTATGCAAACTTGAAATCGGCCCTAATTAATTGGCCATTCAGATTAATCGGTGAACTGAACTGAACTGACCCTGTATATAGTCCCCTTCCCCCTATACATATCTACCTCCATCACTCCAGTATCCCTGTCTCCTTCCTCCTATACATATCTACCTCCATCACTCCAGTATCCCTGTCTCCTTCCCCCTATACATATCTACCTCCATCACTCCAGTATCCCTGTCTCCTTCCTCCTATACATATCTACCTCCATCACTCCAGTATCCCTGTCCCTTCCCCCTATACATATCTACCTCCATCACTCCAGTATCCCTGTCTCCTTCCCCCTATACATATCTACCTCCATCACTCCAGTATCCCTATCTCCTTCCTCCCTATACATATCTACCTCCATCACTCCAGTATCCCTGTCCCCTTCCCCCTATACATATCTACCTCCATCACTCCAGTATCCCTGTCTCCTTCCCCCTATACATATCTACCTCCATCACTCCAGTATCCCTGTCTCCTTCCCCCTATACATATCTACCTCCATCACTCCAGTATCCCTGTCTCCTTCCCCCTATACATATCTACCTCCATCACTCCAGTATCCCTGTCTCCTTCCCCCTATACATATCTACCTCCATCACTCCAGTATCCCTGTCTCCTTCCCCCTATATATATCTACCTCCATCACTCCAGTATCCCTGTCTCCTTACCCCTATACATATCTACCTCCATCACTCCAGTATCCCTGTCTCCTTCCCCTATACATATCTACCTCCATCACTCCAGTATCCCTGTACATATCTACCTCCATCACTCCAGTATCCCTGTACATTGGTTATATGATACCTGAAATATTTCCTGTATATAGTATGCTTACTTAATTGTATTTTTCTTATTCTTATTTCTCCTGTGTTTTTTTCTAGTAATACATTGTTATTGATTATTGCTTTGTTGGGTTTTGAGTTCGCAAGAAAGGCATTTCACTGTAGTTGTTCATGTGACATTACAACTGGAAACCTGAAACTTAACAGGCTGGACCTCCGGCAGGTCCACGTGATCCCTCAGGCGACGTCAGCAGAGACGGGCTTGGTGCCACCAGGGCCAGCGAGACTACCGACAGTCAGTCAGGGTGGCATTTAGAACGATCTGACTAGGTGACTTTAATCATAATCTAATTTGTTGTCCTAAAACTATGTCAAAAAAAATAAAAAAAATAAAAAACAATTGCTGTAAATAAACGCGTCATAGCCTGAAGGATGATTGGAATGTTTCTGATTAACTCTAGAGTTACTGATCACACACACCGTGTCTCTGAGCTGGCCAGGCCTACCCGTCCGGTCCCGTGTCTCTGAGCGGATCAGGCCTACAGGGCTGGTCCCCAGACCAAGTTATGACTCACCTTTACTGGAGAACAAATGGTGGGTCTAGTGGCTCAGCGACGTCCAGTTAGATAATCCTCGTCATGCCCCGTTACCGCACCAGACAGAAATAAGAACCACGGAGAAAAGTGTTTCAGAAGTTGGGTGGGGGCGCTGTGTCCTTTAGGCGAATTACAACTCCTCGCGACCTGAAAGTAAAAGTTCCCAAACGATTAAAAGTGTCGTTAATACAGGGAGATTAAGTGTCGATGAGAGAGGATTTAGTCCCGGGAGAGAGAAACGGAAAGTTTAGCGTCGGCCGATCGGTGTGGTCTGATCTCGGATTGGGCTGAATCACTGCAGAGGAAAAGGCAGGCAGAGTTCTGGTCCCGTTAACGTTCTGTCTGTCCAGTGAACCGGAGTTAGTTTGACCTCAGGTCCCGGTCTGACAGCTGGACGGGGAAGTCCTCTCTCCGTTATTTACCGGGCCGGTTGGAAAGGAAAAATAAAAATAAAAAATAAAAAAATAAAGTGTGCGGCCCTCGCCTCAAGCGCTCCTCCTCTCCTCACCTCTCGCACTACTCAGAGGAACCAGCCGGTCGCCATCACCCGCGTGACGTCAGGGGTAGGACCGGACCGCGAGCTCAGTTAAAGGGGCAGTGTATTCGGGTGTGTTAGAGCAGGGCTCGAGCAAAAACCTGCGCACACAGTAGCGCTCCAAATCAAATCAAATGGTATTAGTCACATGCGCCGAATACAACAGGTGTAAACATTAACGTGAAACACTTACTTACAAGCCCTTAACCAACAATGTGGTTTTAAGAAAAATAAGAGTTAAGAAAATAGTTACTAAATAAACTAATGTTTAAAAAATAGTAACACAATAAAATAACAATAACGAGGCTATATACAGGGGGTGGTACCGAGTCAATGTGCGGGAGTACAGGTTAGTTGAGGTCATTGAGGTCATATGAGGAGGGTTGACCAAATTAAAACAAATGTGTCACATGTGCGGAATACAACTGGTGTAGACTTTACCGTGAAATACAACTAATAAGGTATTTGAGGTAGATATGTACATGAAGGTAAAGTGACTAGGCATCAGGATAGATAATAATAAGGTATTTGAGGTAGATATGTACATGAAGGTAAAGTGACTAGACATCAGGATAGATAATAATAAGGTATTTGAGGTAGATATGTACATGAAGGCAGGGTAAAGTGACTAGACATCAGGATAGATAATAATAAGGTATTTGAGGTAGATATGTACATGAAGGCAGGGTAAAGTGACTAGACATCAGGATAGATAATAATAAGGTATTTGAGGTAGATATGTACATGAAGGTAAAGTGACTAGACATCAGGATAGATAATAATAAGGTATTTGAGGTAGATATGTACATGAAGGCAGGGTAAAGTGACTAGACATCAGGATAGATAATAAGGTATTTGAGGTAGATATGTACATGAAGGCAGGGTAAAGTGACTAGGCATCAGGATAGATAATAAGGTATTTGAGGTAGATATGTACATGAAGGCAGGGTAAAGTGACTAGGCATCAGGATAGATAATAAGGTATTTGAGGTAGATATGTACATGAAGGCAGGGTAAAGTGACTAGGCATCAGGATAGATAATAATAAGAGTAAAATACAGAATGTGTAATGTGTGTATATATACTATAGCAGGAAAATTGTGTCTATAAACCTGTCATAACTAATAGCTGTTTTTAACCTGTCATAAACTAATAGCTGTCTATAAACCTGTTATAAACTATTAACTGAGGGAAAGTGTGTGTCTATAAACCTGTCATAAACTAATAGCTGTCTATAAACCTGTTATAAACTAATAGCTGTCTATAAACCTGTCATAAACTAATAGCTGTCTATAAACCTGTTATAAACTAATAGCTGTCTATAAACCTGTTATGAACTAATAGCTGTCTATAAGCCTGTTATAAACTAATAGCTGTCTATAAACCTGTTATAAACTAATAGCTGTCTATAAACCTGTTATGAACTAATAGCTGTCTATAAGCCTGTTATAAACTAATAGCTGTCTATAAACCTGTTATGAACTAATAGCTGTCTATAAACCTGAAATAAACTAATAGCTGTCTATAAACCTGTAATAAACTAATAGCTGTCTATAAACCTGTCATAAACTAATAGCTGTCTATAAACCTGTTCTAAACTAATAGCCTGAGAAAAAGTGTGTGTCTATATACCTGTCATAAACTAATAGCTGTCTATAAACTTGTTATAAACTAATAGTTGTCTATAAACCTGTTATAAACTAATAGCTGTCTATAAACCTGTTATAAACTATTAGCTGAGGGAAAGTGTGTGTCTATAAACCTGTCATAAACTAATAGCTGTCTATAAACCTGTTATAAACTAATAGCTGTCTATAAACCTGTCATAAACTAATAGCTGTCTATAAACCTGTTATAAACTAATAGCCTGAGAAAAAGTGTGTGTCTATAAACCTGTTATAAACTAATAGCTGTCTATAAACCTGTTATAAACTAATAGCTGTCTATAAACCTGTTATAAACTATTAGCTGAGGGAAAGTGTGTGTCTATAAACCTGTCATAAACTAATAGCTGTCTATAAACCTGTTATAAACTAATAGCCTGAGAAAAAGTGTGTGTCTATAAACCTGTTAAAAACTAATAGCTGTCGATAAACCTGTTATAAACTAATAGCCTGAGAAAAAGTGTGTGTCTATAAACCTGTTATAAACTAATAGCCTGAGAAAAAGTGTGTGTCTATAAACCTGTCATAAACTAATAGCTGTCTATAAACCTGTCATAAACTAATAGCTGTCTATAAACCTGTCATAAACTAATAGCTGTCTATAAACCTGTTATAAACTAATAGCTGTCTATAAACCTGTTATAAACTAATAGCTGTCTATAAACCTGTTATAAACTAATAGCTGTCTATAAACCTGTTATAAACTAATAGCTGTCTATAAACCTGTTATAAACTATTAGCTGAGGGAAAGTGTGTGTCTATAAACCTGTTATAAACTAATAGCCTGAGAAAAAGTGTGTGTCTATAAACCTGTTATAAACTATCAGCTGAGGGAAAGTGTGTGTCTATAAACCTGTCATAAACTAATAGCTGTCTTTAAACCTGTTATAAACTAATAGCTGTCTATAAACGCGTTATAAACTAATAGCTGTCTATAAACCTGTTATAAACTAATAGCTGTCTATAAACGTGTTATAAACTATTAGCTGAGGGAAAGTGTGTGTCTATAAACCTGTCATAAACTAATAGCTGTCTATAAACCTGTTATAAACTAATAGCTCTCTATAAACATGTTATAAACGAATAGCTGTCTATAAACCTGTTATAAACTATTAGCTGAGGGAAAGTGTGTGTCTATAAACCTGTGATAAACTAATAGCTGTCTATAAACCTGTTATAAACTAATAGCTGTCTATAAACCTGTGATAAACTAATAGCTGTCTATAAACCTGTTATAAACTATTAGCTGAGGGAAAGTGTGTGACTATAAACCTGTCATAAACTAATAGCTGTCTATAAACCTGTTATAAACTAATAGCTGTCTATAAACCTGTTATAAACTAATAGCTGTCTATAAACCTGTCATAAACGAATAGCTGTCTATAAACCTGTTCTATACTAATAGCCTGAGAAAAAGTGTGTGTCTATAAACCTGTTATAAACTAATAGGTGTCTATAAACCTGTTATAAACTAATAGCTGTCTATTAACCTGTTATAAACTAATAGCTGTCTATAAACCTGTTATAAACTAATAGCTGTCTATAAACCTGTTATAAACTATTAGCTGAGGGAAAGTGTGTGTCTATAAACCTGTCATAAACTAATAGCTGTCTATAAACCTGTTATACACTAATAGCTGTCTATAAACCTGTCATAAACTAATAGCTGTCTATAAACCTGTTATAAACTAATAGCCTGAGAAAAAGTGTGTGTCTATAAACCTGTTATAAACTAATAGCTGTCTATAAACCTGTTATAAACTAATAGCTGTCTATAAACCTGTTATAAACTAATAGCCTGAGAAAAAGTGTGTGTCTATAAACCTGTTATAAACTAATAGCTGTCTATAAACCTGTTATAAACTAATAGCCTGAGAAAAAGTGTGTGTCTATAAACCTGTTATAAACTAATAGCTGTCTCTAAACCTTTTATAAACTAATAGCCTGAGAAAAAGTGTGTGTCTATAAACCTGTCATAAACTAATAGTTGTCTATAAACCTGACCTAAACTAATAGCTGTCTATAAACCTGTCATAAACTAATAGGTGTCTATAAACCTGTTATAAACTAATAGCTGTCTATAAACCTGTTATAAACTAATAGCTGTCTATAAACCTGTTATAAACTATTAGCTGAGGGAAAGTGTGTGTCTATAAACCTGTCATAAACTAATAGCTGTCTATAAACCTGTTATAAACTAATAGCCTGAGAAAAAGTGTGTGTCTATAAACCTGTTATAAACTAATAGCTGTCTATAAACCTGTTATAAACTAATAGCTTGAGAAAAAGTGTGTCTATAAACCTGTTTTAAGCTAATAGCTGTCTATAAACCTGTTATAAACTAATAGCCTGAGAAAAAGTGTGTGTCTATAAACCTGTCATAAACTAATAGCTGTCTATAAACCTGTTATAAACTAATAGCTGTCTATAAACCTGTCATAAACTAATAGCTGTCTATAAACCTGTCATAAACTAATAGCTGTCCATAAAACTGTTATAAACTAATAGCTGTCTATAAACCTGTTATAAACTAATAGCTGTCTATAAACCTGTTATAAACTAATAGCTGTCTATAAACCTGTTATAAACTAATAGCTGTCTATAAACCTGTTATAAACTATTAGCTGAGGGAAAGTGTGTGTCTATAAACCTGTTATTAACTATTAGCTGGGGTAAAGTGTGTGTCTATAAACCTGTCATAAACTAATAGCTGTCTATAAACCTGTTATACACTAATAGCTGTCTATAAACCTGTCATAAACTAATAGCTGTCTATAAACCTGTTATAAACTAATAGCCTGAGAAAAAGTGTGTGTCTATAAACATGTTATAAACTAATAGCTGTCTATAAACCTGTTATAAACTAATAGCTGTCTATAAACCTGTTATAAACTATTAGCTGAGGGAAAGTGTGTGTCTATAAACCTGTTATAAACTAATAGCCTGAGAAAAAGTGTGTGTCTATAAACCTGTTATAAACTATCAGCTGAGGGAAAGTGTGTGTCTATAAACCTGTCATAAACTAATAGCTGTCTTTAAACCTGTTATAAACTAATAGCTGTCTATAAACCTAATAGCTGTCTATAAACCTGTTATAAACTAATAGCTGTCTATAAACCTGTTATAAATTATTAGCTGAGGGAAAGTGTGTGTCTATAAACCTGTCATAAACTAATAGCTGTCTATAAACCTGTTATAAACTAATAGCTCTCTATAAACATGTTATAAACGAATAGCTGTCTATAAACCTGTTATAAACTATTAGCTGAGGGAAAGTGTGTGTCTATAAACCTGTGATAAACTAATAGCTGTCTATAAACCTGTTATAAACTAATAGCTGTCTATAAACCTGTGATAAACTAATAGCTGTCTATAAACCTGTTATAAACTATTAGCTGAGGGAAAGTGTGTGACTATAAACCTGTCATAAACTAATAGCTGTCTATAAACCTGTTATAAACTAATAGCTGTCTATAAACCTGTTATAAACTAATAGCTGTCTATAAACCTGTCATAAACTAATAGCTGTCTATAAACCTGTTCTATACTAATAGCCTGAGAAAAAGTGTGTGTCTATAAACCTGTTATAAACTAATAGGTGTCTATAAACCTGTTATAAACTAATAGCTGTCTATAAATAAACTAATAGCTGTCTATAAACCTGTTATAAACTAATAGCTGTCTATAAACCTGTTATAAACTATTAGCTGAGGGAAAGTGTGTGTCTATAAACCTGTCATAAACTAATAGCTGTCTATAAACCTGTTATAAACTAATAGCTGTCTATAAACCTGTCATAAACTAATAGCTGTCTATAAACCTGTTATAAACTAATAGCCTGAGAAAAAGTGTGTGTCTATAAACCTGTCATAAACTAATAGCTGTCTATAAACCTGTTATAAACTAATAGCTGTCTATAAACCTGTTATAAACTAATAGCCTGAGAAAAAGTGTGTGTCTATAAACCTGTTATAAACTAATAGCTGTCTATAAACCTGTTATAAACTAATAGCCTGAGAAAAAGTGTGTGTCTATAAACCTGTTATAAACCAATAGCTGTCTATAAACCTGTTATAAACTAATAGCCTGAGAAAAAGTGTGTGTCTATAAACCTGTCATAAACTAATAGCTGTCTATAAACCTGTTATAAACTAATAGCCTGAGAAAAAGTGTGTGTCTATAAACCTGTTATAAACTAATAGCTGTCTATAAACCTGTTATAAACTAATAGCTGAAAAAGTGTGTCTATAAACCTGTTTTAAACTAATAGCTGTCTATAAACCTGTTATAAACTAATAGCCTGAGAAAAAGTGTGTGTCTATAAACCTGTCATAAACTAATAGCTGTCTATAAACCTGTTATAAACTAATAGCTGTCTATAAACCTGTTATAAACTAATAGCTGTCTATAAACCTGTTATAAACTAATAGCTGTCTATAAACCTGTTATAAACTAATAGCTGTCTATAAACTGTGTCTATAAACCTGTTATAAACTAATAGCTGTCTATAAACCTGTTATAAACTAATAGCTGTCTATAAACCTGTTATAAACTAATAGCTGTCTATAAACCTGTTATAAACTAATAGCTGTCTATAAACCTGTTATAAACTAATAGCTGTCTATAAACCTGTTATAAACTAATAGCTGTCTATAAACCTGTTATAAACTAATAGCTGTCTATAAACCTGTTATAAACTAATAGCTGTCTATAAACCTGTAAATAGCTGTCTATAAACCTGTCATAAACTAATAGCTGTCTATAAACCTGTTATAAACTAATAGCCTGAGAAAAAGTGTGTGTCTATAAACCTGTTATAAACTAATAGCTGTCTATAAACCTGTTATAAACCTGTTATAAACTAATAGCTGTCTATAAACCTGTTATAAACTAATAGCTGAGGGAAAGTCTATAAACCTGTTATAAACTAATAGCTGTCTATAAACCTGTTATAAACTAATAGCTGTCTATAAACCTGTCATAAACTAATAGCTGTCTATAAACCTGTTATAAACTAAAGCCTGAGAAAAAGTGTGTGTCTATAAACCTGTTATAAACTAATAGCTGTCTATAAACCTGTTATAAACTAATAGCTGTCTATAAACCTTTTATAAACTAATAGCCTGAGAAATAGTGTGTGTCTATAAACCTGTTATAAACTAAGAGCTGTCTATAAACCTGTTATAAACTAATAGCCTGAGAAAAAGTGTGTCTATAATCCTGTTATAAACTAATAGCTGTCTATAAACCTGTTATAAACTAACAGCTGTCTCTAAACCTTTTATAAACTAATAGCCTGAGAGAAAGTGTGTGTTTATAAACCTGTCATAAACTAATAGCTGTCTATAAACCTGTTATAAACTAATAGCTGTCTATAAACCTGTCATAAACTAATAGCTGTCTATAAACCTGTTATAAACTAATAGCTGTCTATAAACCTGTTATAAACTAATAGCTGTCTATAAACCTGTTATAAACTAATAGCTGTCTATAAACCTGTTATAAACTAATAGCTGTCTATAAACCTGTTATAAACTATTAGCTGAGGGAAAGTGTGTGTCTATAAACCTGTTATAAACTAATAGCTGAGAAAAAGTGTGTGTCTATAAACCTGTTATAAACTATCAGCTGAGGGAAAGTGTGTGTCTATAAACCTGTCATAAACTAATAGCTGTCTATAAACCTGTTATAAACTAATAGCTGTCTATAAACGCGTTATAAACTAATAGCTGTCTATAAACCTGTTATAAACTAATAGCTGTCTATAAACGTGTTATGAACTATTAGCTGAGGGAAAGTGTGTGTCTATAAACCTGTCATAAACTAATAGCTGTCTATAAACCTGTTATAAACTAATAGCTGTCTATAAACATGTTATAAACGAATAGCTGTCTATAAACCTGTTATAAACTATTAGCTGAGGGAAAGTGTGTGTCTATAAACCTGTGATAAACTAATAGCTGTCTATAAACCTGTTATAAACTAATAGCTGTCTATAAACCTGTGATAAACTAATAGCTGTCTATAAACCTGTTATAAACTATTAGCTGAGGGAAAGTGTGTGACTATAAACCTGTCATAAACTAATAGCTGTCTATAAACCTGTTATAAACTAATAGCTGTCTATAAACCTGTTATAAACTAATAGCTGTCTATAAACCTGTCATAAACAAATAGCTGTCTATAAACCTGTTCTATACTAATAGCCTGAGAAAAAGTGTGTGTCTATAAACCTGTTATAAACTAATAGGTGTCTATAAACCTGTTATAAACTAATAGCTGTCTATTAACCTGTTATAAACTAATAGCTGTCTATAAACCTGTTATAAACTAATAGCTGTCTATAAACCTGTTATAAACTATTAGCTGAGGGAAAGTGTGTGTCTATAAACCTGTCATAAACTAATAGCTGTCTATAAACCTGTTATAAACTAATAGCTGTCTATAAACCTGTTATAAACTAATAGCTGTCTATAAACCTGTTATAAACTAATAGCCTGAGAAAAAGTGTGTGTCTATAAACCTGTCATAAACTAATAGCTGTCTATAAACCTGTTATAAACTAATAGCTGTCTATAAACCTGTTATAAACTAATAGCCTGAGAAAAAGTGTGTGTCTATAAACCTGTTATAAACTAATAGCTGTCTATAAACCTGTTATAAACTAATAGCTGTCTATAAACCTGTTATAAACTAATAGCTGTCTATAAACCTGTTATAAACTAATAGCCTGAGAAAAAGTGTGTGTCTATAAACCTGTCATAAACTAATAGCTGTCTATAAACCTGTCATAAACTAATAGCTGTCTATAAAACTGTTATAAACTAATAGCTGTCTATAAACCTGTTATAAACTAATAGTTGTCTATAAACCTGTTACAAACTAATAGCTGTCTATAAACCTGTTATAAACTAATAGCTTGAGAAAAAGTGTGTCTATAAACCTGTTTTAAACTAATAGCTGTCTATAAACCTGTCATATAATAAACCTGTTATAAACTAGCCTGAGAAAAAGTGTGTCTATAAACCTGTTATAAACTAATAGCTGTCTATAAACCTGTTATAAACTAATAGCTGAGAAAAAGTGTGTCTATAAACCTGTTTTAAAACTAATAGCTGTCTATAAACCTGTTATAAACTAATAGCCTGAGAAAAAGTGTGTGTCTATAAACCTGTCATAAACTAATAGCTGTCTATAAACCTGTTATAAACTAATAGCTGTCTATAAACCTGTCATAAACTAATAGCTGTCTATAAACCTGTCATAAACTAATAGCTGTCTATAAACTAAAACTAGCTGTCTATAAACCTGTTATAAACTAATAGCTGTCTATAAACCTGTTATAAACTAATAGCTGTCTATAAACCTGTTATAAACTAATAGCTGTCTATAAACCTGTTATAAACTATTAGCTGAGGGAAAGTGTGTGTCTATAAACCTGTTATTAACTATTAGCTGGGGGAAAGTGTGTGTCTATAAACCTGTCATAAACTAATAGTTGTCTATAAACCTGTTATAAACTAATAGTTGTCTATAAACCTGTTATAAACTAATAGCTGTCTATAAACCTGTTATAAACTAATAGCTTGAGAAAAAGTGTGTCTATAAACCTGTTTTAAACTAATAGCTGTCTATAAACCTGTTATAAACTAATAGCCTGAGAAAAAGTGTGTGTCTATAAACCTGTCATAAACTATTAGCTGAGGGAAAGTGTGTGTCTATAAACCTGTTATAAACTAATAGCCTGAGAAAAAGTGTGTGTCTATAAACCTGTTATAAACTATTAACTGAGGGAAAGTGTGTGTCCATAAACCTGTCATAAACTAATAGCTGTCTATAAACCTGTTATAAACTAATAGCTGTCTATAAACGTGTTATAAACTAATAGCTGTCTATAAACCTGTTATAAACTAATAGCTGTCTATAAACGTGTTATAAACTATTAGCTTAGGGAAAGTGTGTGTCTATAAACCTGTCATAAACTAATAGCTGTCTATAAACCTGTTATAAACTAATAGCTGTCTATAAACCTGTTATAAACTAATAGCTGTCTATAAACCTGTTATAAACTATTAGCTGAGGGAAAGTGTGTGTCTATAAACCTGTGATAAACTAATAGCTGTCTATAAACCTGTTATAAACTAATAGCTGTCTATAAACCTGTGATAAACTAATAGCTGTCTATAAACCTGTTATAAACTATTAGCTGAGGGAAAGTGTGTTTCTTTAAACCTGTCATAAACTAATAGCTGTCTATAAACCTGTTATAAACTAATAGCTGTCTATAAACCTGTTATAAACTAATAGCTGTCTATAAACCTGTCATAAACTAATAGCTGTCTATAAACCTGTTCTATACTAATAGCCTGAGAAAAAGTGTGTGTCTATAAACCTGTTATAAACTAATAGCTGTCTATAAACCTGTTATAAACTAATAGCTGTCTATAAACCTGTTATAAACTAATAGCTATAAACCTGTTATAAACTAATAGCTGTCTATAAACCTGTTATAAACTAATAGCTGAGGGAAAGTGTGTGTCTATAAACCTGTTATAAACTAATAGCTGTCTATAAACCTGTTATAAACTAATAGCTGTCTATAAACCTGTTATAAACTAATAGCTGTCTATAAACCTGTTAAAACTAATAGCCTGAGAAAAAGTGTGTGTCTATAAACCTAATAGCTGTCTATAAACCTGTTATAAACTAATAGCTGTCTATAAACCTGTTATAAACTAATAGCTGAGAAAAAGTGTGTGTCTATAAACCTGTTATAAACCTAGCTGTCTATAAACCTGTTATAAACTAATAGCCTGAGAAAAAGTGTGTGTCTATAAACCTGTCATAAACTAATAGCTGTCCATAAAACTGTTATAAACTAATAGCTGTCTATAAACCTGTTATAAACTAATAGCTGTCTATAAACCTGTTATAAACTAATAGCCTGAGAAAAAGTGTGTGTCTATAAACCTGTTATAAACTAATAGCTGTCTATAAACCTGTTATAAACTAATAGCTTGAGAAAAAGTGTGTCTATAAACCTGTTTTAAACTAATAGCTGTCTATAAACCTGTTATAAACTAATAGCCTGAGAAAAAGTGTGTGTCTATAAACCTGTCATAAACTAATAGCTGTCCATAAAACTGTTATAAACTAATAGCTGTCTATAAACCTGTTATAAACTAATAGCTGTCTATAAACCTGTTATAAACTAATAGCTGTCTATAAACCTGTTATAAACTAATAGCTGTCTATAAACCTGTCATAAACTAATAGCTGTCTATAAAACTGTTATAAACTAATAGCTGTCTATAAACCTGTTATAAACTAATAGTTGTCTATAAACCTGTTACAAACTAATAGCTGAGGGAAAGTGTGTGTCTATAAACCTGTTATAAACTATTAGCTGAGGGAAAGTGTGTGTCTATAAACCTGTCATAAACTAATAGCTGTCTATAAACCTGTTATAAACTAATAGCTGTCTATAAACCTGTCATAAACTAATAGCTGTCTATAAACCTGTCATAAACTAATAGCTGTCTATAAACCTGTCATAAACTAATAGCTGTCTATAAAACTGTTATAAACTAATAGCTGTCTATAAACCTGTTATAAACTATTAGCTGTGTGTGTCTATAAACCTGTTATAAACTAATAGCCTGAGAAAAAACCTGTGTGTCTATAAACCTGTTATAAACTATCAGCTGAGGGAAAGTGTGTGTCTATAAACCTGTCATAAACTAATAGCTGTCTATAAACCTGTTATAAACTAATAGCTGTCTATAAACTAATAGCTGTCTATAAACCTGTTATAAACTAATAGCTGTCTATAAACCTGTTATAAACTAATAGCTGAGGGAAAGTGTGTGTCTATAAACCTGTCATAAACTAATAGCTGTCTATAAACCTGTTATAAACTAATAGCTGTCTATAAACCTGTTATAAACGTAGCTGTCTATAAACCTGTTATAAACTATTAGCTGAGGGAAAGTGTGTGTCTATAAACCTGTCATAAACTAATAGCTGTCTATAAACCTGTTATAAACTAATAGCTGTCTATAAACCTGTGATAAACTAATAGCTGTCTATAAACCTGTTATAAACTATTAGCTGAGGGAAAGTGTGTGTCTTTAAACCTGTCATAAACTAATAGCTGTCTATAAACCTGTTATAAACTAATAGCTGTCTATAAACCTGTTATAAACTAATAGCTGTCTATAAACCTGTGATAAACTAATAGCTGTCTATAAACTTGTTATAAACTATTAGCTGAGGGAAAGTGTGTGTCTATAAACCTGTTATAAACTAATAGCTGTCTATAAACCTGTTATAAACTAATAGGTGTCTATAAACCTGTTATAAACTAATAGCTGTCTATAAACCTGTTATAAACTAATAGCTGTCTATAAACCTGTTATAAACTATTAGCTGAGGGAAAGTGTGTGTCTATAAACCTGTCATAAACTAATAGCTGTCTATAAACCTGTTATAAACTAATAGCTGTCTATAAACCTGTTATAAACTAATAGCCTGAGAAAAAGTGTGTGTCTATAAACCTGTTATAAACTAATAGCTGTCTATAAACCTGTTATAAACTAATAGCTGTCTATAAACCTGTTATAAACTATTAGCCGAGGGAATGTGTGTGTCTATAAACCTGTCATAAACTAATAGCTGTCTATAAACCTGTTATAAACTGAGAAAAAGTGTGTGTCTATAAACCTGTTATAAACTAATAGCTGTCTATAAACCTGTTATAAACTAATAGCTCTATAAACCTGTTATAAACTAATAGCTGTCTATAAACCTGTTATAAACTAATAGCTGTGTGTGTATAAACCTGTTATAAACTAAGCTGAGCCTGTCTAAACTAAACTGTCTATAAACCTGTCATAAACTAATAGTTGTCTATAAACCTGTTATAAACTAATAGTTGTCTATAAACCTGTTATAAACTAATAGCTGTCTATAAACCTGTTATAAACTAATAGCTTGAGAAAAAGTGTGTCTATAAACCTGTTTTAAACTAATAGCTGTCTATAAACCTGTTATAAACTAATAGCCTGAGAAAAAGTGTGTGTCTATAAACCTGTCATAAACTAATAGCTGTCTATAAACCTGTCATAAACTAATAGCTGTCTATAAACCTGTCATAAACTAATAGCTGTCTATAAACCTGTTATAAACTAATAGCTGTCTATAAACCTGTTATAAACTAATAGCTGTCTATAAACCTGTTATAAACTAATAGCTGTCTATAAACCTGTTATAAACTAATAGCTGTCTATAAACCTGTTATAAACTATTAGCTGAGGGAAAGTGTGTGTCTATAAACCTGTCATAAACTAATAGCTGTCTATAAACCTGTTATAAACTAATAGCTGTCTATAAACCTGTTATAAACTAATAGCTGTCTATAAACCTGTTATAAACTATAGCTGAGGGAAAGTGTGTGTCTATAAACCTGTCATAAACTAATAGGTGTCTATAAAACTGTTATAAACTAATAGCTGTCTTTAAACCTGTCATAAACTAATGGCTGTCTATAAACCTGTTATAAACTATTAGCTGAGGGAAAGTGTGTGTCTATAAACCTGTCATAAACTAATAGCTGTCTATAAACCTGTTATAAACTAATAGCTGTCTATAAACCTGTGATAAACTAATAGCTGTCTATAAACCTGTCATAAACTAATAGCTGTCTATAAACCTGTTATAAACTAATAGCCTGAGAAAAAGTGTGTGTCTATAAACCTGTTATAAACTAATAGCTGTCTATAAACCTGTTATAAACTAATAGCTGTCTATAAACCTGTTATAAACTAATAGCTGTCTATAAACCTGTTATAAACTAATAGCTGTCTATAACCCTGTTATAAACTATTAGCTGAGGGAAAGTGTGTGTCTATAAACCTGTCATAAACTAATAGCTGTCTATAAACCTGTTATACACTAATAGCTGTCTATAAACCTGTCATAAACTAATAGCTGTCTATAAACCTGTTATAAACTAATAGCCTGAGAAAAAGTGTGTGTCTATAAACCTGTTATAAACTAATAGCTGTCTATAAACCTGTTATAAACTAATAGCTGTCTATAAACCTGTTATAAACTAATAGCTGTCTATAAACCTGTTATAAACTAATAGCTGTCTATAAACCTGTTATAAACTAATAGCTGAGAAAAAGTGTGTGTCTATAAACCTGTTATAAACTAATAGCTGTCTATAAACCTGTTATAAACTAATAGCTGTGAGAAAAAGTGTGTGTCTATAAACCTGTTATAAACTAATAGCTGTCTATAAACCTGTTATAAACTAATAGCCTGAGAAAAAGTGTGTGTCTATAAACCTGTTATAAACTAATAGCTGTCTATAAACCTGTTATAAACTAATAGCTGAGAAAAAGTGTGTGTCTATAAACCTGTTTTAAACTAATAGCTGTCTATAAACCTGTTATAAACTACCTGAGAAAAAGTGTGTGTCTATAAACCTGTCATAAACTAATAGCTGTCTATAAACCTGTTATAAACTAATAGCTGTCTATAAACCTGTTATAAACTAATAGCTGTCTATAAACCTGTTATAAACTAATAGCTGTCTATAAACCTGTTATAAACTAATAGCTGTCTATAAACCTGTTATAAACTAATAGCTGTCTATAAACCTGTTATAAACTAATAGCTGTCTATAAACCTGTTATAAACTAATAGCTGTCTATAACCCTGTTATAAACTATTAGCTGAGGGAAAGTGTGTGTCTATAAAACCTGTTATAAACTATTAGCTGAGGTAAAGTGTGTGTCTATAAACCTGTCATAAACTAATAGCTGTCTATAAACCTGTTATAAACTAAAAGCTGTCTATAAACCTGTCATAAACTAATAGCTGTCTATAAACCTGTTATAAACTAATAGCCTGAGAAAAAGTGTGTGTCTATAAACCTGTTAAAAACTAATAGCTGTCGATAAACCTGTTATAAACTAATAGCTGAGGGAAAGTGTGTGTCTATAAACCTGTTATAAACTAATAGCCTGAGAAAAAGTGTGTGTCTATAAACCTGTTATAAACTATCAGCTGAGGGAAAGTGTGTGTCTATAAACCTGTCATAAACTAATAGCTGTCTATAAACCTGTTATAAACTAATAGCTGTCTATAAACGCGTTATAAACTAATAGCTGTCTATAAACCTGTTATAAACTAATAGCTGTCTATAAACGTGTTATGAACTATTAGCTGAGGGAAAGTGTGTGTCTATAAACCTGTCATAAACTAATAGCTGTCTATAAACCTGTTATAAACTAATAGCTGTCTATAAACCTGTTATAAACTAATAGCTGTCTATAAACCTGTTATAAACTATTAGCTGAGGGAAAGTGTGTGTCTATAAACCTGTCATAAACTAATAGCTGTCTATAAACCTGTTATAAACTAATAGCTGTCTATAAACCTGTTATAAACTAATAGCTGTCTATAAACCTGTTATAAACTATTAGCTGAGGGAAAGTGTGTGTCTATAAACCTGTCATAAACTAATAGCTGTCTATAAACCTGTTATAAACTAATAGCTGTCTATAAACCTGTTATAAACTAATAGCTGTCTATAAACCTGTCATAAACTAATAGCTGTCTATAAACCTGTTCTATACTAATAGCCTGAGAAAAAGTGTGTGTCTATAAACCTGTTATAAACTAGTAGCTGTCTATAAACCTGTTGTAAACTAATAGCTGTCTATAAACCTGTTCTAAACTAATAGCTGTCTATAAACCTGTTATAAACTATTAGCTGAGGGAAAGTGTGTGTCTATAAACCTGTCATAAACTAGTAGCTGTCTATAAACCTGTTATACACTAATAGCTGTCTATAAACCTGTCATAAACTAATAGCTGTCTATAAACCTGTTATAAACTAATAGCCTGAGAAAAAGTGTGTGTCTATAAACATGTTATAAACTAATAGCTGTCTATAAACCTGTTATAAACTAATAGCTGTCTATAAACCTGTTATAAACTATTAGCTGAGAGAAAGTGTGTGTCTATAAACCTGTCATAAACTAATAGCTGTCTATAAACCTGTTATAAGCTAATAGCCTGAGAAAAAGTGTGTGTCTATAAACCTGTTATAAACCAATAGCTGTCTATAAACCTGTTATAAACTAATAGCTTTCTATAAACCTGTTACAAACTAATAGCTGTCTATAAACCTGTTATAAATTATTAGCTGAGGGAAAGTGTGTGTCTATAAACCTGTTATAAACTATTAGCTGAGGGAAAGTGTGTGTCTATAAACCTGTCATAAACGAATAGCTGTCTATAAACCTGTTATAAACTAATAGCTGTCTATAAACCTGTTATAAACTAATAGCCTGAGAAAAAGTGTGTGTCTATAAACCTGTTATAAACTAATAGCTGTCTATAAACCTGTTATAAACTAATAGCTTGAGAAAAAGTGTGTCTATAAACCTGTTTTAAACTAATAGCTGTCTATAAACCTGTTATAAACTAATAGCCTGAGAAAAAGTGTGTGTCTATAAACCTGTCATAAACTAATAGCTGTCTATAAACCTGTCATAAACTAATAGCTGTCTATAAACCTGTTATAAACTAATAGCTGTCTATAAACCTGTTATAAACTAATAGCTGTCTAAACCTGTTATAAACTGTAGCTGTCTATAAACCTGTTATAAACTAATAGCTGTCTATAAACCTGTTATAAACTAATAGCTGTCTATAAACCTGTTATAAACTATTAGCTGAGGGAAAGTGTCTATAAACCTGTCATAAACTAATAGGTGTCTATAAAACTGTTATAAACTAATAGCTGTCTTTAAACCTGTCATAAACTAATGGCTGTCTATAAACCTGTTATAAACTATTAGCTGAGGGAAAGTGTGTGTCTATAAACCTGTCATAAACTAATAGCTGTCTATAAACCTGTTATAAACTAATAGCTGTCTATAAACCTGTGATAAACTAATAGCTGTCTATAAACCTGTTATAAACTATTAGCTGAGGGAAAGTGTGTGTCTTTAAACCTATCATAAACTAATAGCTGTCTATAAACCTGTTATAAACTAATAGCTGTCTATAAACCTGTTATAAACTAATAGCTGTCTATAAACCTGTCATAAACTAATAGCTGTCTATAAACCTGTTCTATACTAATAGCCTGAGAAAAAGTGTGTGTCTATAAACCTGTTATAAACTAATAGCTGTCTATAAACCTGTTATAAACTAATAGCTGTCTATAAACCTGTTCTAAACTAATAGCTGTCTATAAACCTGTTATAAACTAATAGCTGTCTATAAACCTGTTATAAACTATTAGCTGAGGGAAAGTGTGTGTCTATAAACCTGTCATAAACTAATAGCTGTCTATAAACCTGTTATAAACTAATAGCTGTCTATAAACCTGTCATAAACTAATAGCTGTCTATAAACCTGTTATAAACTAATAGCCTGAGAAAAAGTGTGTGTCTATAAACCTGTTATAAACTAATAGCTGTCTATAAACCTGTTATAAACTAATAGCTGTCTATAAACCTGTTATAAACTAGCTGAGAAAAGTGTGTGTCTATAAACCTGTTATAAACTAATAGCTGTCTATAAACCTGTTATAAACTAATAGCCTGAGAAAACCTGTGTATAAACCTGTTATAAACTAATAGCTGTCTATAAACCTGTTATAAACTAATAGCTGAGAAAAAGTGTGTGTCTATAAACCTGTCATAAACTAATAGCTGTCTATAAACCTGTTATAAACTAATAGCTGTCTATAAACCTGTTATAAACTAATAGCTGTCTATAAACCTGTTATAAACTAATAGCCTGAGAAAAAGTGTGTCTATAAACCTGTCATAAACTAATAGCTGTCTATAAACCTGTCATAAACTAATAGCTGTCTATAAAACTGTTATAAACTAATAGCTGTCTATAAACCTGTTATAAACTAATAGCTTTCTATAAACCTGTTACAAACTAATAGCTGTCTATAAACCTGTTATAAATTATTAGCTGAGGGAAAGTGTGTGTCTATAAACCTGTTATAAACTATTAGCTGAGGGAAAGTGTGTGTCTATAAACCTGTCATAAACTAATAGCTGTCTATAAACCTGTTATAAACTAATAGCCTGAGAAAAAGTGTGTGTCTATAAACCTGTCATAAACTAATAGCTGTCTATAAACCTGTTATAAACTAATAGCCTGAGAAAAAGTGTGTGTCTATAAACCTGTCATAAACTAATAGCTGTCTATAAACCTGTTATAAACTAATAGCCTGAGAAAAAGTGTGTGTCTATAAACCTGTTATAAACTAATAGCTGTCTATAAACCTGTTATAAACTAATAGCTGAGAAAAAGTGTGTGTCTATAAACCTGTTATAAACTAATAGCTGTCTATAAACCTGTTATAAACTAATAGCCTGAGAAAAAGTGTGTGTCTATAAACCTGTCATAAACTAATAGCTGTCTATAAACCTGTTATAAACTAATAGCTGTCTATAAACCTGTTATAAACTAATAGCCTGAGAAAAAGTGTGTGTCTATAAACCTGTTATAAACTAATAGCTGTCTATAAACCTGTCATAAACTAATAGCTGTCTATAAACCTGTTATAAACTATTAGCTGAGGGAAAGTGTGTGTCTATAAACCTGTTATAAACTATTAGCTGAGGGAAAGTGTGTGTCTATAAACCTGTCATAAACTAATAGCTGTCTATAAACCTGTTATAAACTAATAGCTGTCTATAAACCTGTTATAAACTATTAGCTGAGGGAAAGTGTGTGTCTATAAACCTGTCATAAACTAATAGCTGTCTATAAACCTGTTATAAACTAATAGCCTGAGAAAAAGTGTGTGTCTATAAACCTGTTATAAACTAATAGCTGTCTATAAATGTGTTATAAACTAATAGCTGTCTATAAACCTGTTATAAACTAATAGCTGTCTATAAACGTGTTATAAACTATTAGCTTAGGGAAAGTGTGTGTCTATAAACCTGTCATAAACTAATAGCTGTCTATAAGCCTGTTTTAAACTAATAGCTGTTTATAAACCTGTTATAAACTAATAGCTGTCTATAAACCTGTTATAAACTAATAGCTGTCTATAAACCTGTCATAAACTAATAGCTGTCTATAAACCTGTTATAAACTAATAGCTGTCTATAAACCTGTTATAAACTAATAGCTGTCTATAAACCTGTTATAAACTAATAGCTGTCTATAAACCTGTTATAAACTATTAGCTGAGGGAAAGTGTGTGTCTATAAACCTGTTATTAACTATTAGCTGGGGTAAAGTGTGTGTCTATAAACCTGTCATAAACTAATAGTTGTCTATAAACCTGTTATAAACTAATAGTTGTCTATAAACCTGTTATAAACTAATAGCTGTCTATAAACCTGTTATAAACTAATAGCTGTCTATAAACCTGTTATAAACTAATAGCCTGAGAAAAAGTGTGTGTCTATAAACCTGTTATAAACTAATAGCTGTCTATAAACCTGTTATAAACTATTAGCTGAGGGAAAGTGTGTGTCTATAAACCTGTCATAAACTAATAGCTGTCTATAAACCTGTTATAAACTAATAGCTGTCTATAAACCTGTTATAAACTAATAGCTGTCTATAAACCTGTTATAAACTATTAGCTGAGGGAAAGTGTGTGTCTATAAACCTGTTATAAACTAATAGCTGTCTATAAACCTGTTATAAACTAATAGCCTGAGAAAAAGTGTGTGTCTATAAACCTGTTATAAACTAATAGCTGTCTATAAACCTGTTATAAACTAATAGCTGTCTATAAACCTGTTATAAACTAATAGCTGTCTATAAACCTGTCATAAACTAATAGGTGTCTATAAAACTGTTATAAACTAATAGCTGTCTATAAACCTGTCATA
This sequence comes from Oncorhynchus tshawytscha, assembly GCF_018296145.1. Taxonomy (NCBI): domain Eukaryota; kingdom Metazoa; phylum Chordata; class Actinopteri; order Salmoniformes; family Salmonidae; genus Oncorhynchus; species Oncorhynchus tshawytscha. The sequence continues at coordinate 125,015 of NC_056438.1, read as the reverse complement.
AACTAATAGCTGTCTATAAACCTGTTATAAACTATTAGCTGAGGGAAAGTGTGTGTCTATAAACCTGTCATAAACTAATAGCTGTCTATAAACCTGTTATAAACTAATAGCTGTCTATAAACTAAAACTAGCTGTCTATAAACCTGTTATAAACTAATAGCTGTCTATAAACCTGTCATAAACTAATAGCTGTCTATAAAACTGTTATAAACTAATAGCTGTCTATAAACCTGTTATAAACTAATAGTTGTCTATAAACCTGTTACAAACTAATAGCTGTCTATAAACCTGTTATAAACTAATAGCTTGAGAAAAAGTGTGTCTATAAACCTGTTTTAAACTAATAGCTGTCTATTAACCTGTTATAAACTAAAAGCTGTCTATAAACCTGTTATAAACTAATAGCTGTCTATAAACCTGTTATAAACTATTAGCTGAGGGAAAGTGTGTGACTATAAACCTGTCATAAACTAATAGCTGTCTATAAACCTGTTATAAACTAATAGCTGTCTATTAACCTGTTATACACTAATAGCTGTCTATAAACCTGTCATAAACTAATAGCTGTCTATAAACCTGTTATAAACTAATAGCCTGAGAAAAAGTGTGTGTCTATAAACCTGTTATAAACTAATAGTTGTCTATAAACCTGACCTAAACTAATAGCTGTCTATAAACCTGTCATAAACTAATAGCTGTCTATAAACCTGTTATAAACTAATAGCTGTCTATAAACCTGTTATAAACTATTAGCTGAGGGAAAGTGTGTGTCTATAAACCTGTCATAAACTAATAGCTGTCTATAAACCTGTTATAAACTAATAGCTGTCTATAAACCTGTTATAAACTATTAGCTGTCTATAAACCTGTTATAAACTAATAGCCTGAGAAAAAGTGTGTGTCTATAAAACCTGTTATAAACTAATAGCTGTCTATAAACCTGTGATAAACTAATAGCTGTCTATAAACTTGTTATAAACTATTAGCTGAGGGAAAGTGTGTGTCTATAAACCTGTTATAAATTAATAGCTGTCTATAAACCTGTTATAAACTAATAGCCTGAGAAAAAGTGTGTGTCTATAAACCTGTCATAAACTGATAGCTGTCTATAAACCTGTTATAAACTAATAGCCTGAGAAATAGTGTGTGTCTATAAACCTGTTATAAACTAATAGCTGTCTATAAACCTGTTATAAACTAATAGCTGAGAAAAAGTCTATAAACCTGTTATAAACTAATAGCTGTCTATAAACCTGTTATAAACTAATAGCCTGAGAAAAAGTGTGTGTCTATAAACCTGTCATAAACTAATAGCTGTCTATAAACCTGTTATAAACTAATAGCTGTCTATAAACCTGTTATAAACTAATAGCTGTCTATAAACCTGTTATAAACTAATAGCTGTGTCTATAAAACCTGTTATAAACTAATAGCTGTCTATAAACCTGTTATAAACTATTAGCTGAGGGAAAGTGTGTGTCTATAAACCTGTTATAAACTATTAGCTGAGGGAAAGTGTGTGTCTATAAACCTGTCATAAACTAAATAAACCTGTTATAAACTATTAGCTGAGGGAAAGTGTGTGTCTATAAACCTGTCATAAACTAATAGCTGTCTATAAACCTGTTATAAACTAATAGCATGAGAAAAAGTGTGTGTCTATAAACCTGTTATAAACTAATAGCTGTCTATAAACCTGTTATAAACTAATAGCCTGAGAAAAAGTGTGTGTCTATAAACCTGTTATAAACTAATAGCTGTCTATAAACCTGTTATAAACTAATAGCCTGAGAAAAAGTGTGTGTCTATAAACCTGTTATAAACCAATAGCTGTCTATAAACCTGTTATAAACTAATAGCCTGAGAAAAAGTGTGTGTCTATAAACCTGTCATAAACTAATAGCTGTCTATAAACCTGTCATAAACTAATAGCTGTCTATAAAACTGTTATAAACTAATAGCTGTCTATAAACCTGTTATAAACTAATAGCTGTCTATAAACCTGTTACAAACTAATAGCTGTCTATAAACCTGTTATAAATTATTAGCTGAGGGAAAGTGTGTGTCTATAAACCTGTTATAAACTATTAGCTGAGGGAAAGTGTGTGTCTATAAACCTGTCATAAACTAATAGCTGTCTATAAACCTGTTATAAACTAATAGCTGTCTATAAACCTGTTATAAACTATTAGCTGAGGGGAAGTGTGTGTCTATAAACCTGTCATAAACTAATAGCTGTCTATAAACCTGTTATAAACTAATAGCCTGAGAAAAAGTGTGTGTCTATAAACCTGTTATAAACTAATAGCTGTCTATAAACCTGTTATAAACTAATAGCTTGAGAAAAAGTGTGTCTATAAACCTGTTTTAAACTAATAGCTGTCTATAAACCTGTTATAAACTAATAGCCTGAGAAAAAGTGTGTGTCTATAAACCTGTCATAAACTAATAGCTGTCTATAAACCTGTCATAAACTAATAGCTGTCTATAAACCTGTCATAAACTAATAGCTGTCCATAAAACTGTTATAAACTAATAGCTGTCTATAAACCTGTTATAAACTAATAGCTGTCTATAAACCTGTTATAAACTAATAGCTGTCTATAAACCTGTTATAAACTAATAGCTGTCTATAAACCTGTTATAAACTAATAGCTGTCTATAAACCTGTTATAAACTATTAGCTGAGGGAAAGTGTGTGTCTATAAACCTGTTATTAACTATTAGCTGGGGTAAAGTGTGTGTCTATAAACCTGTCATAAACTAATAGCTGTCTATAAACCTGTTATAAACTAATAGTTGTCTATAAACCTGTTATAAACTAATAGCTGTCTATAAACCTGTCATAAACTAATAGCTGTCTATAAACCTGTTATAAACTAATAGCCTGAGAAAAAGTGTGTGTCTATAAACCTGTTATAAACTAATAGCTGTCTATAAACCTGTTATAAACTATTAGCTGAGGGAAAGTGTGTGTCTATAAACCTGTTATAAACTAATAGCTGTCTATAAACCTGTTATAAACTAATAGCCTGAGAAAAAGTGTGTGTCTATAAACCTGTTATAAACTAATAGCTGTCTATAAACCTGTTATAAACTATTAGCTGAGGGAAAGTGTGTGTCTATAAACCTGTCATAAACTAATAGCTGTCTATAAACCTGTTATAAACTAATAGCCTGAGAAAAAGTGTGTGTCTATAAACCTGTTATAAACTAATAGCCTGAGAAAAAGTGTGTGTCTATAAACCTGTCATAAACTAATAGCTGTCTATAAACCTGTCATAAACTAATAGCTGTCTATAAACCTGTCATAAACTAATAGCTGTCTATAAACCTGTTATAAACTAATAGCTGTCTATAAACCTGTTATAAACTAATAGCTGTCTATAAACCTGTTATAAACTATTAGCTGAGGGAAAGTGTGTGTCTATAAACCTGTCTTAAACTAATAGCTGTCTATAAACCTGTTATAAACTAATAGCTGTCTATAAACCTGTTATAAACTAATAGCTGTCTATAAACCTGTTATAAACTAATAGCTGTCTATAAACCTGTTATAAACTATTAGCTGAGGGAAAGTGTGTGTCTATAAACCTGTCATAAACTAATAGCTGTCTATAAACCTGTTATAAACTAATAGCTGTCTATAAACCTGTGATAAACTAATAGCTGTCTATAAACCTGTTATAAACTATTAGCTGAGGGAAAGTGTGTGTCTATAAACCTGTTATAAACTAATAGCTGTCTATAAACCTGTTATAAACTAATAGCTGTCTATAAACCTGTGATAAACTAATAGCTGTCTATAAACCTGTTATAAACTATTAGCTGAGGGAAAGTGTGTGTCTATAAACCTGTCATAAACTAATAGCTGTCTAAAATATAAACTAATAGCTGTCTATAAACCTGTTATAAACTAATAGCTGTCTATAAACCTGTCATAAACTAATAGCTGTCTATAAACCTGTTATATAAATAGCTGAGAAAAAGTGTGTCTATAAACCTGTTATAAACTAATAGCTGTCTATAAACCTGTTATAAACTAATAGCTGTCTATAAACCTGTTATAAACTAATAGCTGTCTATAAACCTGTTATAAACTAATAGCTGAGAAAAAGTGTGTGTCTATAAACCTGTTATAAACTAATAGCTGTCTATAAACCTGTTATAAACTAATAGCTGTCTATAAACCTGTTATAAACTATTAGCTGAGAGAAAGTGTGTGTCTATAAACCTGTCATAAACTAATAGCTGTCTATAAACCTGTTATAAACTAATAGCCTGAGAAAAAGTGTGTGTCTATAAACCTGTTATAAACCAATAGCTGTCTATAAACCTGTTATAAACTAATAGCCTGAGAAAAAGTGTGTGTCTATAAACCTGTTATAAACCAATAGCTGTCTATAAACCTGTCATAAACTAATAGCTGTCTATAAACCTGTCATAAACTAATAGCTGTCTATAAAACTGTTATAAACTAATAGCTGTCTATAAACCTGTTATAAACTAATAGTTGTCTATAAACCTGTTACAAACTAATAGCTGTCTATAAACCTGTTATAAACTATTAGCTGAGGGAAAGTGTGTGTCTATAAACCTGTTATAAACTATTAGCTGAGGGAAAGTGTGCGTCTATAAACCTGTCATAAACTAATAGCTGTCTATAAACCTGTTATAAATTAATAGCTGTCTATAAACCTGTTATAAACTATTAGCTGAGGGAAGTGTGTGTCTATAAACCTGTCATAAACTAATAGCTGTCTATAAACCTGTTATAAACTAATAGCCTGAGAAAAAGTGTGTGTCTATAAACCTGTTATAAACTAATAGCTGTCTATAAACCTGTTATAAACTAATAGCTAGTGTGTCTATAAACCTGTTTTAAACTAATAGCTGTCTATAAACCTGTTATAAACTAATAGCCTGAGAAAAAGTGTGTGTCTATAAACCTGTCATAAACTAATAGCTGTCCATAAAACTGTTATAAACTAATAGCTGTCTATAAACCTGTTATAAACTAATAGCTGTCTATAAACCTGTTATAAACTAATAGCTGTCTATAAACCTGTTATAAACTATTAGCTGAGGGAAAGTGTGTGTCTATAAACCTGTTATTAACTATTAGCTGTCTATAAACCTGTTATAAACTAATAGCTGTCTATAAACCTGTTATAAACTAATAGCTGAGGGAAAGTGTGTGTCTATAAACCTGTCATAAACTAATAGCTGTCTATAAACCTGTTATAAACTAATAGCTGTCTATAAACGTGTGTTATAAACTAATAGCTGTCTATAAACCTGTTATAAACTAATAGCTGTCTATAAACGTGTTATAAACTATTAGCTTAGGGAAAGTGTGTGTCTATAAACCTGTCATAAACTAATAGCTGTCTATAAACCTGTTATAAACTAATAGCTGTCTATAAACCTGTCATAAACTAATAGCTGTCTATAAACCTGTTATAAACTAATAGCTGTCTATAAACCTGTTATAAACTAATAGCTGTCTATAAACTTGTCATAAACGAATAGCTGTCTATAAACCTGTTCTATACTAATAGCCTGAGAAAAAGTGTGTGTCTATAAACCTGTTATAAACTAATAGCTGTCTATAAACCTGTTATAAACTAATAGCTGTCTATTAACCTGTTATAAACTAATAGCTGTCTATAAACCTGTTATAAACTAATAGCTGTCTATAAACCTGTTATAAACTATTAGCTGAGGGAAAGTGTGTGTCTATAAACCTGTCATAAACTAATAGCTGTCTATAAACCTGTTATACACTAATAGCTGTCTATAAACCTGTCATAAACTAATAGCTGTCTATAAACCTGTTATAAACTAATAGCCTGAGAAAAAGTGTGTGTCTATAAACCTGTTATAAACTAATAGCTGTCTATAAACCTGTTACAAACTAATAGCTGTCTATAAACCTGTTATAAACTAATAGCTGTCTATAAACCTGTTATAAACTATTAGCTGAGAGAAAGTGTGTGTCTATAAACCTGTCATAAACTAATAGCTGTCTATAAAACTGTTATAAACTAATAGCTGTCTATAAACCTGTTATAAACTAATAGCTGTCTATAAACCTGTTATAAACTAATAGCTGTCTATAAACCTGTTATAAACTAATAGCTGTCTATAAACCTGTTATAAACTATTAGCTGAGGGAAAGTGTGTGTCTATAAACCTGTCATAAACTAATAGCTGTCTATAAACCTGTTATAAACTAATAGCTGTCTATAAACCTGTTATAAACTATTAGCTGAGGGAAAGTGTGTGTCTATAAACCTGTCATAAACTAATAGCTGTCTATAAACCTGTTATAAACTAATAGCTGTCTATAAACCTGTTATAAACTAATAGCTGTCTATAAACCTGTTATAAACTAATAGCTTGAGAAAAAGTGTGTGTCTATAAACCTGTCATAAACTAATAGCTGTCTATAAACCTGTCATAAACTAATAGCTGTCCATAAAACTGTTATAAACTAATAGCTGTCTATAAACCTGTTATAAACTAATAGCTGTCTATAAACCTGTTATAAACTAATAGCTGTCTATAAACCTGTTATAAACTAATAGCTGTCTATAAACCTGTTATAAACTATTAGCTGAGGGAAAGTGTGTGTCTATAAACCTGTTATTAACTATTAGCTGTCTATAAACCTGTCATAAACTAATAGCTGTCTATAAACCTGTTATATAAAGCCTATAAACCTGTCATAAACTAATAGCTGTCTATAAACCTGTTATAAACTAATAGCCTGAGAAAAAGTGTGTGTCTATAAACCTGTTATAAACTAATAGCTGTCTATAAACCTGTTATAAACTAATAGCTGTCTATAAACCTGTTATAAACTATTAGCTGAGAGAAAGTGTGTGTCTATAAACCTGTCATAAACTAATAGCTGTCTATAAACCTGTTATAAACTAATAGCCTGAGAAAAAGTGTGTGTCTATAAACCTGTTATAAACTAATAGCTGTCTATAAACCTGTTATAAACTAATAGCCTGAGAAAAAGTGTGTGTCTATAAACCTGTTATAAACCAATAGCTGTCTATAAACCTGTTATAAACTAATAGCTGTGTCATAAACTAATAGCTGTCTATAAACCTGTTATAAACTAATAGCTGTCTATAAACCTGTTATAAACTAATAGCCTATAAACCTGTTAAAACTAATAGCTGTGTGTCTATAAACCTGTCATAAACTAATAGCTGTCTATAAACCTGTCATAAACTAATAGCTGTCTATAAACCTGTTATAAACTAATAGCTGTCTATAAACCTGTTATAAACTAATAGCTATAAACCTGTTATAAACTAATAGCTGTCTATAAACCTGTTATAAACTAATAGCTGTCTATAAACCTGTTATAAACTATTAGCTGAGGGAAAGTGTGTGTCTATAAACCTGTCTATAAACTAATAGCTGTTTATAAACCTGTTATAAACTAATAGCTGTCTATAAACCTGTTATAAACTAATAGCTGTCTATTAACCTGTTATAAACTAATAGGTGTCTATAAAACTGTTATAAACTAATAGCTGTCTTTAAACCTGTCATAAACTAATAGCTGTCTGTAAACCTGTTATAAACTATTAGCTGAGGGAAAGTGTGTGTCTATAAACCTGTTATAAACTAATAGCTGTCTATAAACCTGTTATAAACTAATAGCTGTCTATAAACCTGTTATAAACTAATAGCTGTCTATAAACCTGTTATAAACTAATAGCTGTCTATAAACCTGTCATAAACTAATAGCTGTCTATAAACCTGTTATAAACTAATAGCCTGAGAAAAAGTGTGTGTCTATAAACCTGTTATAAACTAATAGCTGTCTATAAACCTGTTATAAACTAATAGCTGTCTATAAACCTGTTATAAACTATTAGCTGAGGGAAAGTGTGTGTCTATAAACCTGTCATAAACTAATAGCTGTCTATAAACCTGTTATAAACTAATAGCCTGAGAAAAAGTGTGTGTCTATAAACCTGTTAAAAACTAATAGCTGTCGATAAACCTGTTATAAACTATTAGCTGAGGGAAAGTGTGTGTCTATAAACCTGTCATAAACTAATAGCTGTCTATAAAACTGTTATAAACTAATAGCCTGAGAAATAGTGTGTGTCTATAAACCTGTTATAAACTAATAGCCTGAGAAAAACTGTGTGTCTATAAACCTGTCATAAACTAATAGTTGTCTATAAACCTGACCTAAACTAATAGCTGTCTATAAACCTGTCATAAACTAATAGGTGTCTATAAAACTGTTATAAACTAATAGCTGTCTTTAAACCTGTCATAAACTAATGGCTGTCTATAAACCTGTTATAAACTATTAGCTGAGGGAAAGTGTGTGTCTATAAACCTGTCATAAACTAATAGCTGTCTATAAACCTGTTATAAACTAATAGCTGTCTATAAACCTGTTATAAACTAATAGCTGTCTATAAACCTGTTATAAACTAATAGCTGTCTATAAACCTGTTATAAACTAATAGGTGTCTATAAAACTGTTATAAACTAATAGCTGAGGGAAAACCTGTGTCTATAAACCTGTCATAAACTAATAGCTGTCTATAAACCTGTTATAAACTAATAGCTGTCTATAAACCTGTTATAAACTAATAGCTGTCTATAAACCTGTTATAAACTATTAGCTGAGGGAAAGTGTGTGTCTATAAACCTGTCATAAACTAATAGCTGTCTATAAACCTGTTATAAACTAACTATATAAACCTGTTATAAACTAATAGCTGTCTATAAACCTGTTATAAACTATTAGCTGAGGGAAAGTGTGTGTCTATAAACCTGTCATAAACTAATAGCTGTCTATAAACCTGTTATAAACTAATAGCTGTCTATAAACCTGTTATAAACTAATAGCTGTCTATAAACCTGTCATAAACTAATAGCTGTCTATAAACCTGTTCTAAACTAAACTAGCCTGAGAAAAAGTGTGTGTCTATAAACCTGTTATAAACTAATAGCTGTCTATAAACCTGTTATAAACTAATAGCTGTCTATAAACCTGTTATAAACTAATAGCTGTCTATAAACCTGTTATAAACTAATAGCCTGAGAAAAAGTGTGTGTCTATAAACCTGTTATAAACTAATAGCTGTCTATAAACCTGTTATAAACTAATAGCTGTCTATAAACCTGTTATAAACTATTAGCCGAGGGAATGTGTGTGTCTATAAACCTGTCATAAACTAATAGCTGTCTATAAACCTGTTATAAACTAATAGCTGTCTATAAACCTGTGATAAACTAATAGCTGTCTATAAACTTGTTATAAACTATTAGCTGATAAACCTGTTAAAACTGTGTGTCTATAAACCTGTTATAAACTAATAGCTGTCTATAAACCTGTTATAAACTAATAGCTGTCTATAAACCTGTTATAAACTAATAGCTGTCTATAAACCTGTCATAAACTAATAGCTGTCTATAAACCTGTTATAAACTAATAGCTGTCTATAAACCTGTTATAAACTAATAGCCTGAGAAAAAGTGTGTGTCTATAAACCTGTTATAAACTAATAGCAATCTATAAGCCTGTTATAAACTAATAGCTGTCTAAACCTATTATAAACTAATAGCTGTCTATAAACCTGTTATAAACTATTAGCTGAGGGAATGTGTGTGTCTATAAACCTGTCATAAACTGATAGCTGTCTATAAACCTGTTATAAACTAATAGCCTGAGAAAAAGTGTGTGTCTATAAACCTGTTATAAACTAATAGCTGTCTATAAACCTGTTATAAACTATTAGCTGAGGGAAAGTGTGTGTCTATAAACCTGTTATAAACTAATAGCTGTCTATAAACCTGTTATAAACTAATAGCCTGAGAAATAGTGTGTGTCTATAAACCTGTTATAAACTAATAGCCTGAGAAAAAGTGTGTGTCTATAAACCTGTTATAAACTAATAGCTGTCTATAAACCTGTCATAAACTAATAGCTGTCTATAAACCTGTTATAAACTAATAGCTGTCTATAAACGTGTTATAAACTAATAGCTGTCTATAAACATGTTATAAACTAATAGCTGTCTATAAACCTGTTATAAACTATTAGCTGAGGGAAAGTGTGTGTCTATAAACCTGTCATAAACTAATAGCTGTCTATAAACCTGTTATAAACTAATAGCTGTCTATAAACCTGTTATAAACTAATAGCTGTCTATAAACCTGTTATAAACTAATAGCTGTCTATAAACCTGTTATAAACTAATAGCTGTCTATAAACCTGTTATAAACTATTAGCTGAGGGAAAGTGTGTGTCTATAAACCTGTCATAAACTAATAGCTGTCTATAAACCTGTTATAAACTAATAGCTGTCTATAAACCTGTGATAAACTAATAGCTGTCTATAAACCTGTTATAAACTATTAGCTGAGGGAAAGTGTGTGTCTATAAACCTGTTATAAACTAATAGCTGTCTATAAACCTGTTATAAACTAATAGCTGTCTATAAACCTGTTATAAACTAATAGCTGTCTATAAACCTGTTATAAACTATTAGCTGAGGGAAAGTGTGTGTCTATAAACCTGTCATAAACTAATAGCTGTCTATAAACCTGTTATAAACTAATAGCCTGAGAAATAGTGTGTGTCTATAAACCTGTTATAAACTAATAGCTGTCTATAAACCTGTCATAAACTAATAGCTGTCTATAAACCTGTTCTATACTAATAGCCTGAGAAAAAGTGTGTGTCTATAAACCTGTTATAAACTAATAGCTGTCTATAAACCTGTTATAAACTAATAGCTGTCTATAAACCTGTTATAAACTAATAGCTGTCTATAAACCTGTTATAAACTAATAGCCTGAGAAAAAGTGTGTGTCTATAAACCTGTTATAAACTAATAGCTGTCTATAAACCTGTTATAAACTAATAGCTGTCTATAAACCTGTTATAAACTATTAGCTGAGGGAAAGTGTGTGTCTATAAACCTGTCATAAACTGATAGCTGTCTATAAACCTGTTATAAACTAATAGCTGTCTATAAACCTGTTGTGTGTGTCTATAAACCTGTTATAAACTAATAGCTGTCTCTAAACCTTTTATAAACTAATAGCCTGAGAAAAAGTGTGTGTCTATAAACCTGTCATAAACTAATAGTTGTCTATAAACCTGACCTAAACTAATAGCTGTCTATAAACCTGTCATAAACTAATAGGTGTCTATAAAACTGTTATAAACTAATAGCTGTCTTTAAACCTGTCATAAACTAATGGCTGTCTATAAACCTGTTATAAACTAATAGCTGTCTATAAACCTGTTATAAACTATTAGCTGAGGGAAAGTGTGTGTCTATAAACCTGTCATAAACTAATAGCTGTCTATAAACCTGTTATAAACTAATAGCTGTCTATAAACCTGTTATAAACTAATAGCTGTCTATAAACCTGTCAAAACTAATAGCTGTCTATAAACCTGTTATAAACTAATAGCTGATAAACCTGTTATAAACTAATAGCTGTCTAAAACCTGTGTGTGTCTATAAACCTGTTATAAACTAATAGCTGTCTATAAACCTGTTATAAACTAATAGCTGTCTATAAACCTGTTATAAACTAAGAGCTGTCTATAAACCTGTTATAAACTAATAGCCTGAGAAAAAGTGTGTGTCTATAAACCTGTTATAAACTAATAGCTGTCTATAAACCTGTTATAAACTAATAGCTGTCTATAAACCTGTTATAAACTAATAGCTGTCTATAAACCTGTTATAAACTATTAGCTGAGGGAAAGTGTGTGTCTATAAACCTGTCATAAACTAATAGCTGTCTATAAACCTGTTATAAACTAATAGCTGTCTATAAACCTGTCATAAACTAATAGCTGTCTATAAACCTGTTATAAACTAATAGCTGTCTATAAACCTGTTATAAACTAATAGCTGTCTATAAACTTGTCATAAACGAATAGCTGTCTATAAACCTGTTCTAAACTAGCCTGAGAAAAAGTGTGTGTCTATAAACCTGTTATAAACTAATAGCTGTCTATAAAACTGTTATAAACTAATAGCTGTCTATAAACCTGTTATAAACTAATAGTTGTCTATAAACCTGTTACAAACTAATAGCTGTCTATAAACCTGTTATAAACTAATAGCTTGAGAAAAAGTGTGTCTATAAACCTGTTATAAACTAATAGCTGTCTATAAACCTGTTATAAACTAATAGCTGTCTATAAACCTGTTATAAACTAATAGCTGTCTATAAACCTGTTATAAACTATTAGCTGAGAGAAAGTGTGTGTCTATAAACCTGTCATAAACTAATAGCTGTCTATAAAACTGTTATAAACTAATAGCTGTCTATAAACCTGTTATAAACTAATAGCTGTCTATAAACCTGTTACAAACTAATAGCTGTCTATAAACCTGTTATAAACTATTAGCAGAGGGAAAGTGTGTGTCTATAAACCTGTTATAAACTATTAGCTGAGAGAAAGTGTGTGTCTATAAACCTGTCATAAACTAATAGCTGTCTATAAAACTGTTATAAACTAATAGCTGTCTATAAACCTGTTATAAACTAATAGCTGTCTATAAACCTGTTACAAACTAATAGCTGTCTATAAACCTGTTATAAACTATTAGCAGAGGGAAAGTGTGTGTCTATAAACCTGTTATAAACTATTAGCTGAGGGAAAGTGTGTGTCTGTAAACCTGTCATAAACTAATAGCTGTTTATAAACCTGTTATAAACTAATAGCTGTCTATAAACCTGTTATAAACTATTAGCTGAGGGAAAGTGTGTGTCTATAAACCTGTCATAAACTAATAGCTGTCTATAAACCTGTTATAAACTAATAGCATGAGAAAAAGTGTGTGTCTATAAACCTGTTATAAACTAATAGCTGTCTATAAACCTGTTATAAACTAATAGCTGTCTATAAACCTGTCATAAACTAATAGCTGTCTATAAACCTGTCATAAACTAATAGCTGTCTATAAACCTGTTATAAACTAATAGCTGTCTATAAACCTGTTATAAACTAATAGCTGTCTATAAACCTGTTATAAACTAATAGCTGTCTATAAACCTGTTATAAACTAATAGCTGTCTATAAACCTGTTATAAACTATAGCTGAGGGAAAGTGTGTGACTATAAACCTGTCATAAACTAATAGCTGTCTATAAACCTGTCATAAACTAATAGCTGTCTATAAACCTGTTATACACTAATAGCTGTCTATAAACCTGTCATAAACTAATAGCTGTCTATAAACCTGTTATAAACTAATAGCCTGAGAAAAAGTGTGTGTCTATAAACATGTTATAAACTAATAGCTGTCTATAAACCTGTTATAAACTAATAGCTGTCTATAAACCTGTTATAAACTATTAGCTGAGAGAAAGTGTGTGTCTATAAACCTGTCATAAACTAATAGCTGTCTATAAACCTGTTATAAACTAATAGCCTGAGAAAAAGTGTGTGTCTATAAACCTGTTATAAACTAATAGCTGTCTATAAACCTGTTATAAACTAATAGCCTGAGAAAAAGTGTGTGTCTATAAACCTGTTATAAACTAATAGCTGTCTATAAACCTGTTATAAACTAATAGCTGTCTATAAACCTGTTATAAACTAATAGCTGTCTATAAACCTGTCATAAACTAATAGCTGTCTATAAACCTGTTATAAACTAATAGCCTGAGAAAAAGTGTGTGTCTATAAACCTGTCATAAACTAATAGCTGTCTATAAACCTGTTATAAACTAATAGCTGTCTATAAACCTGTTATAAACTAATAGCTGTCTATAAACCTGTTATAAACTAATAGCTGTCTATAAACCTGTTATAAACTAATAGCTGTCTATAAACCTGTTATAAACTATTAGCTGAGGGAAAGTGTGTGTCTATAAACCTGTTATAAACTATTAGCTGAGGGAAAGTGTGTGTCTATAAACCTGTCATAAACTAATAGCTGTCTATAAACCTGTTATAAACTAATAGCTGTCTATAAACCTGTTATAAACTATTAGCTGAGGGGAAGTGTGTGTCTATAAACCTGTCATAAACTAATAGCTGTCTATAAACCTGTTATAAACTAATAGCCTGAGAAAAAGTGTGTGTCTATAAACCTGTTATAAACTAATAGCTGTCTATAAACCTGTTATAAACTAATAGCTTGAGAAAAAGTGTGTCTATAAACCTGTTTTAAACTAATAGCTGTCTATAAACCTGTTATAAACTAATAGCCTGAGAAAAAGTGTGTGTCTATAAACCTGTCATAAACTAATAGCTGTCTATAAACCTGACCTAAACTAATAGCTGTCTATAAACCTGTCATAAACTAATAGGTGTCTATAAAACTGTTATAAACTAATAGCTGTCTATAAACCTGTGATAAACTAATAGCTGTCTATAAACCTGTTATAAACTATTAGCTGAGGGAAAGTGTGCGTCTATAAACCTGTCATAAACGAATAGCTGTCTATAAACCTGTTATAAACTAATAGCTGTCTATAAACCTGTTATAAACTAATAGTTGTCTATAAACCTGTTATAAACTAATAGCTGTCTATAAACCTGTCATAAACTAATAGCTGTCTATAAACCTGTTATAAACTAATAGCCTGAGAAAAAGTGTGTGTCTATAAACCTGTTATAAACTAATAGCTGTCTATAAACCTGTTATAAACTAATAGCTGTCTATAAACCTGTTATAAACTATTAGCTGAGGGAAAGTGTGTGTCTATAAACCTGTCATAAACTAATAGCTGTCTATAAACCTGTTATAAACTAATAGCCTGAGAAAAAGTGTGTGTCTATAAACCTGTTATAAACTAATAGCTGTCTATAAACCTGTTATAAACTAATAGCCTGAGAAAAAGTGTGTGTCTATAAACCTGTCATAAACTAATAGCTGTCTATAAACCTGTCATAAACTAATAGCTGTCTATAAACCTGTCATAAACTAATAGCTGTCTATAAACCTGTCATAAACTAATAGCTGTCTATAAACCTGTTATAAACTAATAGCTGTCTATAAACCTGTTATGAACTAATAGCTGTCTATAAGCCTGTTATAAACTAATAGCTGTCTATAAACCTGTTATAAACTAATAGCTGTCTATAAACCTGTTATGAACTAATAGCTGTCTATAAACCTGTTATAAACTAATAGCTGTCTATAAACCTGTTATAAACTAATAGCTGTCTATAAACCTGTTACAAACTAATAGCTGTCTATAAACCTGTTATAAACTAATAGCTGTCTATAAACCTGTCATAAACTAATAGCTGTCTATAAACCTGTTATAAACTAATAGCCTGAGAAAAAGTGTGTGTCTATAAACCTGTCATAAACTAATAGCTGTCTATAAACCTGTTATAAACTAATAGTTGTCTATAAACCTGTTATAAACTAATAGCTGTCTATAAACCTGTTATAAACTATTAGCTGAGGGAAAGTGTGTGTCTATAAACCTGTCATAAACTAATAGCTGTCTATAAACCTGTTATAAACTAATAGCTGTCTATAAACCTGTTATAAACTAATAGCTGTCTATAAACCTGTTATAAACTAATAGCCTGAGAAAAGTGTGTGTCTATAAACCTGTTATAAACTAATAGCTATCTATAAGCCTGTTATAAACTAATAGCTGTCTATAAACCTGTTATAAACTATTAGCTGAGGGAAAGTGTGTGTCTATAAACCTGTCATAAACTAATAGCTGTCTATAAACCTGTCATAAACTAATAGCTGTCTATAAAACTGTTATAAACTAATAGCTGTCTATAAACCTGTTATAAACTAATAGCCTGAGAAAAAGTGTGTGTCTATAAACCTGTCATAAACTAATAGCTGTCTATAAACCTGTCATAAACTAATAGCTGTCTATAAACCTGTCATAAACTAATAGCTGTCTATAAACCTGTTATAAACTAATAGCTGTCTATAAACCTGTTATAAACTAATAGCTGTCTATAAACCTGTTATAAACTATTAGCTGAGGGAAAGTGTGTGTCTATAAACCTGTCATAAACTAATAGCTGTCTATAAACCTGTTATAAACTAATAGCTGTCTATAAACCTGTGATAAACTAATAGCTGTCTATAAACCTGTTATAAACTATTAGCTGAGGGAAAGTGTGTGTCTATAAACCTGTTATAAACTAATAGCTGTCTATAAACCTGTTATAAACTATTAGCTGAGGGAAAGTGTGTGTCTATAAACCTGTCATAAACTAATAGCTGTCTATAAACCTGTTATAAACTAATAGCTGTCTATAAACCTGTTATAAACTAATAGCTGTCTATAAACCTGTTATAAACTAATAGCTGTCTATAAACCTGTTATAAATTATTAGCTGAGGGAAAGTGTGTGTCTATAAACCTGTCATAAACTAATAGCTGTCTATAAACCTGTTATAAACTAATAGCTCTCTATAAACATGTTATAAACGAATAGCTGTCTATAAACCTGTTATAAACTATTAGCTGAGGGAAAGTGTGTGTCTATAAACCTGTCATAAACTAATAGCTGTCTATAAACCTGTTATAAACTAATAGCTGTCTATAAACCTGTGATAAACTAATAGCTGTCTATAAACCTGTTATAAACTATTAGCTGAGGGAAAGTGTGTGTCTATAAACCTGTCTAAACTAATAGCTGTCTATAAACCTGTTATAAACTAATAGCCTGAGAAATAGTGTGTGTCTATAAACCTGTTATAAACTAATAGCTGTCTATAAACCTGTCATAAACTAATAGCTGTCTATAAACCTGTTCTATACTAATAGCCTGAGAAAAAGTGTGTGTCTATAAACCTGTTATAAACTAATAGCTGTCTATAAACCTGTTATAAACTAATAGCTGTCTATAAACCTGTTATAAACTAATAGCTGTCTATAAACCTGTTATAAACTAATAGCTGTCTATAAACGTGTTATAAACTATTAGCTTAGGGAAAGTGTGTGTCTATAAACCTGTCATAAACTAATAGCTGTCTATAAACCTGTTATAAACTAATAGCTGTCTATAAACCTGTCATAAACTAATAGCTGTCTATAAACCTGTCATAAACTAATAGCTGTCTATAAACCTGTTATAAACTAATAGCCTGAGAAAAAGTGTGTGTCTATAAACCTGTTATAAACTAATAGCTGTCTATAAACCTGTTATAAACTAATAGCTGTCTATAAACCTGTTATAAACTATTAGCTGAGGGAAAGTGTGTGTCTATAAACCTGTTATAAACTAATAGCTGTCTATAAACCTGTTATAAACTAATAGCCTGAGAAATAGTGTGTGTCTATAAACCTGTTATAAACTAAGAGCTGTCTATAAACCTGTTATAAACTAATAGCCTGAGAAAAAGTGTGTGTCTATAATCCTGTTATAAACTAATAGCTGTCTATAAACCTGTTATAAACTAATAGCTGAGAGAAAGCGTGTGTCTATAAACCTGTCATAAACTAATAGCTGTCTATAAACCTGTCATAAACTAATAGCTGTCTATAAACCTGTTATAAACTAATAGCTGTCTATAAACCTGTTATAAACTAATAGCCTGAGAAAAAGTGTGTGTCTATAAACCTGTCATAAACTAATAGCTGTCCATAAAACTGTTATAAACTAATAGCTGTCTATAAACCTGTTATAAACTAATAGCTGTCTATAAACCTGTTATAAACTAATAGCTGTCTATAAACCTGTTATAAACTATTAGCTGAGGGAAAGTGTGTGTCTATAAACCTGTTATTAACTATTAGCTGGGGGAAAGTGTGTGTCTATAAACCTGTCATAAACTAATAGCTGTCTATAAACCTGTTATAAACTAATAGTTGTCTATAAACCTGTTATAAACTATTAGCTGAGGGAAGTGTGTGTCTATAAACCTGTCATAAACTAATAGCTGTCTATAAACCTGTTATAAACTAATAGCTGAGAAAAAGTGTGTGTCTATAAACCTGTTATAAACTAATAGCTGTCTATAAACCTGTTATAAACTAATAGCTGAGAAAAAGTGTGTCTATAAACCTGTTATAAACTAATAGCTGTCTATAAACCTGTTATAAACTAATAGCTGAGAAAAAGTGTGTGTCTATAAACCTGTCATAAACTAATAGCTGTCTATAAACCTGTCATAAACTAATAGCTGTCTATAAACCTGTCATAAACTAATAGCTGTCCATAAAACTGTTATAAACTAATAGCTGTCTATAAACCTGTTATAAACTAATAGCTGTCTATAAACCTGTTATAAACTAATAGCTGTCTATAAACCTGTTATAAACTAATAGCTGTCTATAAACCTGTTATAAATTATTAGCTGAGGGAAAGTGTGTGTCTATAAACCTGTTATAAACTATTAGCTGGGGTAAAGTGTGTCTATAAACCTGTCATAAACTAATAGCTGTCTATAAACCTGTTATAAACTAATAGCTATAAACCTGTCATAAACTAATAGCCTGAGAAATAGTGTGTGTCTATAAACCTGTTATAAACTAATAGCTGTCTATAAACCTGTTATAAACTAATAGCCTGAGAAAAAGTGTGTGTCTATAAACCTGTTATAAACTAATAGCTGTCTATAAACCTGTTATAAACTAATAGCTGTCTATAAACCTGTTATAAACTATTAGCTGAGGGAATGTGTGTGTCTATAAACCTGTCATAAACTAATAGCTGTCTATAAACCTGTTATAAACTAATAGCTGTCTATAAACCTGTCATAAACTAATAGCTGTCTATAAACTTGTTATAAACTAATAGCTGTCTATAAACCTGTTATAAACTAATAGCTGTCTATAAACCTGTTATAAACTAATAGCTGTCTATAAACCTGTTATAAACTAATAGCTGTCTATAATAAACTAATAGCTGTCTATAAACCTGTTATAAACTAATAGCTGTCTATAAACCTGTTATAAACTAATAGCTGTCTATAAACCTGTTATAAAAAGCTGAGGGAAAGTGTGTGTCTATAAACCTGTCATAAACTAATAGCTGTCTATAAACCTGTTATAAACTAATAGCTGTCTATAAACCTGTTATAAACCTATAAACTAGCTGGGAAAGTGTGTGTCTATAAACCTGTTATAAACTAATAGCTGTCTATAAACCTGTTATAAACTAATAGCTGTCTATAAACCTATAAACCTAGCTGTCTATAAACCTAATAAACTATTAGCTGAGGGAAAAGTGTGTGTCTATAAACCTGTCATAAACTAATAGCTGTCTATAAACCTGTTATAAACTAATAGCTGTCTATAAACCTGTTATAAACTAATAGCTGTCTATAAACCTGTTATAAACTAATAAACCTGTTATAAACTATAGCTGAGAAAAAGTGTGTGTCTATAAACCTGTTATAAACTAATAGCTGTCTATAAACCTGTTATAAACTATTAGCTGAGGGAAAGTGTGTGTCTATAAACCTGTCATAAACTAATAGCTGTTCATAAACCTGTTATAAACTATTAGCTGAGGGAAAGTGTGTGTCTATAAACCTGTCATAAACTAATAGCTGTCTATAAGCCTGTTTTAAACTAATAGCTGTTTATAAACCTGTTATAAACTAATAGCTGTCTATAAACCTGTCATAAACTAATAGCTGTCTATAAACCTGTTATAAACTAATAGCTGTCTATAAACCTGTTATAAACTATCAGCTGAGGGAAGGTGTGTGTCTATAAACCTGTTATAACTATTAGTCTGAATGAAAGTGTGTCTATAAGATGGAGCCAGAGAAGATGGCTGTTGTCTTATTGGTTCTTAACCAACCGTGCTATTGTGTTTGGTTTTTCACATTGTTTATTCCGAAAATATTTCACATTGTTTATTTCGTACATATTGTTGCTGCTACCATCTCTTATGACTGAAAATAGCTTCTGGACATCAGAACAGCTGTGTTGACCAGCTTTGAAAAGCTGGTCATGGCTCACATCAACACCATCATCTCAGAAACTCCAATTTGCATGCCGCCCCAACAGATCCACAGATGATGCAATCTCTATTGCACTCAACACTGCCCTTTCACACCTGGATATATGGAACACCTACATGAGAATGCTATTCATTGACTACAGCTCAGCATTCAACACCATAGTGCCCTCAAAGCTCATCACTAAGCTAAGGATCCTGGGACTAAACACCTCCCTCTGCAACTGGATCCTGAACTTCCTGACGGGCCGCCCCCAGGTGGTAAGGAGAGGTAACAACACATCTGCCATGCTGATCCTCAACACGGGGGCCCCTCAGGGGTGCATGCTCAGTCCCCTCCTGTACTTGTACTCTTGCCATCCAGGACCTCTACACCAGGCGGGGTCAGAGGAAAGCCCATAAAATGGTCAGAGACTCCAGTCATCAAGTCATAGACTGTTCTCTCTGCTACAGCATGGCAAGTGGTACCAGAGCGCCAAGTCTGGGTCCAAAAGGCTCCTGAACAGCTTTTACCTCCAAGCTATAAGACTGCTGAACAACTAATCAAATGACGACCCAGGCTATTTGCATTGTCGTCGTCGCCCACTTTTACACTGCTGCTACTCTCTGTTTATTATCTATGCATAGTCACTTTAACTCTACCTACATGTACATATTACCTCAATTACCTCGACTAACCGGTGCCCCCGCACATTGACTCTGTACCAGTAGCCACTGTATAGAGCCTCGCTACTGTTATTTAACTGCTGCTCTTTTTACTAATCTATTTTCTCCTTAACACTTATTTTTCTTAAAACTGCGTGGCGCAGTGGTCTAAGATGTTAACACACTTGTCAGAGAAGTAAGACTTCATGTAGAAGACATTGAGTTAATTTGTCATTGTTTTTTCGTAGGTACAGTGGTTTTCTGTCATATTAGTGATGGATTTTATTGGTAACTCTAGTAACCTTAGTAACCTAGTAACCTTTATTGGTTCTTCTAAGCTGGTTTGTTGTCCAATTCTACCAGAGTAATTACAGTATATTGAGCGAAAAAACACAATTTTATTGTCATCATCTGATGATAGTCAAATAGAGGCCATGATTTATAATAATCAAACATACAGTACCAGTCAAACGTTTGGACACACCTACTCAAGGGTTTGTAGAATAATAGCGAAAGATAAATAAAAAATGAACTGCATTGTTGGTTAGTAAGGAAGGAAGCATTTCACTGTAAGGTCTACACCTTATTTGGCGCATGTGACAAATAACATTTGATTTGATTTGACTAAGCTCAAACCAGATGGGATGGCATATCACTGCAGAGTGCTGTGGTAGCCATGCTGGTTAAGTGTGCCTTCAATTCTAAATAAATCACAGATAGTGTCACCACCAAAGCACCCCCACACCATCACACCTCTTCCTCCATGCTTCACGATGGGAACCACACATGCGGAGATCATCCGTTCACCTTCTCTGCGTCTCACTAAGACAAGGCGGTTGGAACCAAAAATCGTATATTTGTGTGTACGCAGAGGAACTTACGTGATGTGTACGCAGAGGAACTTAAAACTTTCCACCTTCTCCACTACTGTCCACTACTGTCCCGTCGATGTGGATAGGGGGCTCCTCCCTCTGCTGTTTCCTGAAGTCCACGATTATCTCCTTTATTTTGTTGACGTTGAGTGTGAGGTTATTTTCCTGACACCACACTGCAAGGGCCCTCACCTCCTCCCTGTAGGCCGTCTCGTCGTTGTTGGTAATCAAGCCTACCACTGTTGTGTCATCTGAAAACTTGATGATTGAGTTGCAGGCGTGCACGGCCACGCAGTCATGGGTGAACAGGGAGTACAGGAGGGGGCTGAGAACGCACCCTTGTGGGGCCCAAGTGTTGAGGATCAGCGGGGTGGAGATGTTGTTTCCTACCCTCACCACCTGGGGGAGGCCCGTCAGGAAGTCCAGGACCCAGTTGCACAGGGCGGGGTCGAGACCAAGGGTCTCAAGCTTGATGACGAGTTTGGAGGGTACTATGGTGTTAAATTCTGAGCTGTAGTCGATGAATAGCATTCTCACATAGGTATTCCTCTTGTCCAGATGGGTTAGCGCAGTGTGCAGTGTGATTGCGATTGCGTCATCTGTGGACCTATTGGGGCGGTAAGCAAATTGGAGTGTGTCTAGGGTGTCAGGTAGGGTGGAGGTGATATGATCCTTGACTAGTCTCTCAAAGCACTTCATGATGACGGATGTGAGTGCTATGGGGCGATAGTCATTTAGCTCAGTTACCTTCACTTTCTTGGAAACTGGAACAATGGTGGCCCTCTTGAAGCATGTGGGGACAGTAGACTGGGATAAGGATTGATTGAATATGTCCGTAAACACACCAGCCAGCTAGTCTGTGTATGCTCTGAGGACACGGCTAGGGATGCTGTCTGGGCCGGCAGCCTTGCGAGGGTTAACACGTTTAAATGCTTTACTCACGTTAGCTGCAATGGAGTGCCTGCAGGTTTTGGTAGCGGGCCATGTCGTTGGCACTGTATTGTCCTCAAAGTGAGCAACGAAGTTGTTCAGTTTGTCTGGGAGCAAGACATCGTGGTCTGCAACGGGGCTGGTTTTCTTTTTGTAGTCCGTGATTGACTGTAGACCCTGCCACATACCTCTCGTGTCTGAGCCATTGAATTGCGACTCTACTTTGTCTCTATACTGACGCTTAGCTTGTTTGATTGCCCTGCGGAGGGAATAGCTATATTGTTTGTATTCGGTCATGTTTCTGGTCGCCTTGCCATGATTAAAAGCAGTGGTTCGCGCTTTCAGTTTTGTACGAATGCTGCCATCAATCCAAGGTTACTGGTTGGGGAAGGTTTTAATAGTCACTGTGGGTACAACATCACCAATGCACTTGCTAATGAACTCGCTCACCGAATCAGCGTATTCATCAATGTTATTGTCCGACTCTATCCGGAACATATCCCATGATCGAAGCAATCTTTAAGCGTGGAATCAGATTGGTCGGACCAGCGTTGAATAGACCTGAGCACTGGCGTTTCCTGTTTTAGTTTCTGTCTATAGGCTGGGAGCAACCAAATGGAGTCGTGGTCAGATTTTCCGAAAAGAGGGCGAGGCAGGGCTTTGTATGCGCCATGGAAGTTAGAGTAACAATGGTCCGGGATTCTTTCCGCCCGGGTAGCGCATTCAATATGCTGATAAAATTTAGGGAGTCTTGTTTTCAGATTAGCCTTGTTAATATCCCCAGCTACAATGAATGCAGCCTCAGGATATGTGGTTTCCAGTTCACATAGAGTCCAATGAAGTTCATTCAGGGCCATCGATGTGTCTGCTTGGGGGGGAATATATACGGCTGTGATTATAATCGAAGAGAATTCTCTTGGTAGATAATGTGGTCAACATTTGATTGCAAGGAATTTTAGGTCAGGTGAGCAAAAGGACAGAGTTCCACAGGTCTAATGTCCATTGCTCATGGTTCTTGGCCCAAGCAAGTATCTTCTTCTTACTGGTGTCTTTTGGTAGTGGTTTCTTTGCAGCAATTCGAACATGAAGGCATGATTCACGCAGTCTCCTCTGAACAGTTGATGTTGGTTGAGATGTATCTGTTACTTGAACTCTGTGGCGAATTTACTTGGGCTGCAATGAGAGCTGCAGTTTACTCTAATGAACTTATCCTCTGCAGCAGAGGTAACTCTGGGACTTCCTTTCCTGTGGCGGTCCTCATGAGAGTCAGTTTCATCACAGCGCTTGATTGTTTTTGCGACTTCACCTGAACAAACTTTCAGTTCTTGAAATGTCAGGTCTTAAATTTATGATGGACTGTCATTTCTCTTTGCTTATTTGAGCTGTTCTTGCCATAATATGGTTAACTGCCTGTTCAGGGGAAGAACGACAGATTTGTACCTTGTCAGCTCGGGGATTCGAACTTGAATGAAGAACTGGTAGGCTGTTTGCTGCCCAATTACACAAGAGTAATTAAAAAGAGCCTTATTCACATAACACAGTTTTATAAGGTGATAGCTGAACATAAGACATAATGAGTTAATGGCCTAATAATAATAATAATAATGGACTAATCACTGACGTCAAAATTACTTGTATTTTCATATTTAAGCAATAAGTGAGGTGTTTTTGTAGTGTGTTTTGTTAACGTTCAAATGGCACAGTAGGATTTTCCATCAAGAATAGACTGGCTTTCAGCTCTCCCAGTCTTGTTTCAGACGGTCGGGAACGGACCAATAAAAACCGTCTAACCAATTACAAAGCGCTGATGGAACGCCTATCGCTGTTGAGCCTCCCACTTCTGTTGACACGCCCATTTCCATACACCCATCCAGTCAGCCAGACTTGACTCTGAAAGCAGAAGAAAACACCCGCCATCTTGTCTGTCAGTCGAAGTTCCCACACTGCACTGCGGTATTGTTGTTTGCGTTAAACATGGCGTCGGTGAGCTGTCCGTTACAGAGAACCTTGTCCCGCCCAGCCACCAGTTCGTCCCAACCCAACACCACCCCGGTACTCTGTCGGGAGCGGTTATGGGTGTTGTCGGTGCAGCGTTACGGGAGAGACCCAGGTTTCAGTCTGTATTTCCCGCAGAACATCAGCTCATCAGACAGCCTCTACGACGCTACTCTGACAGATGGGGACTGCAGGTGGGTGGGTCTGGGTAGTGTTGAGGGGAGAAGGGTGAACAACGGAAAGGTAGACTGCTACAGTAGCCCAACGTTATTGTATGGTGTAGATAGCTAGTATTGTAGAGCTGGTAAGGACGGTTCCCACATGTAATAAACATGTTGTATTGTAAGTCTCTTTCCATTCATCTAATGACTGCTGCACAGTGTGGGCGCTGAAATGATACTTTGGATGAATGTACGCGGGTAGCCTACAGGAGATGTTTTGAAGTAGGCTAGTCGGATTAAAACAGTTTGATTGTGTTTATGCAAGTTAAATTCAGGCAAGTTACATTGCAAATAAAATATGTGACCGACTGGCTCGATTCGGTCTTATGTAGAATTTTTTTTAAAATTGTGTTTATTTTTTATTTTTTACATTGATGGTGTGTAGAGTTGAATAGGCAACATTATCACAATGACTTGGTGGGTAAGGTACAGTAGCCCAGTGACTGTATGGTGGTGGGTGTAGTAGCCCAGTGACTGTATGGTGGTGGGTGTAGTAGCCCAGTGATTGTATGGTGGTGGGTGTAGTAGCCCAGTGACTGTATGGTGGTGGGTGTAGTAGCCCAGTGACTGTATGGTGGTGGGTGTAGTAGCCCAGTGACTGTATGGTGGTGGGTACAGTAGCCCAGTGACTGTATGGTGGTGGGTACAGTAGCCCAGTGACTGTATGGTGGTGGGTGTAGTAGCCCAGTGACTGTATGGTGGTGGGTACAGTAGCCCAGTGACTGTATGGTGGTGGGTGTAGTAGCCCAGTGACTGTATGGTGGTGGGTGTAGTAGCCCAGTGACTGTATGGTGGTGGGTGTAGTAGCCCAGTGACTGTATGGTGGTGGGTGTAGTAGCCCAGTGAGCCCAGTGACTGTATGGTGGTGGGTACAGTAGCCCAGTGACTTGTGGTGGTGGTGGGTGGTGGTAGCCCAGTGACTGTATGGTGGTGGGTACAGTAGCCCAGTGATTGTATGGTGGTGGGTACAGTAGCCCAGTGACTGTATGGTGGTGGGTACAGTAGCCCAGTGACTGTATGGTGGTGGGTACAGTAGCCCAGTGACTGTATGGTGGTGGGTACAGTAGCCCAGTGACTGTATGGTGGTGGGTACAGTAGCCCAGTGACTGTATGGTGGTGGGTGTAGTAGCCCAGTGACTGTATGGTGGTGGGTGTAGTAGCCCAGTGACTGTATGGTGGTGGGCCCAGTGACTGTAGGTGGTGGGTGTAGCCCAGTGACTGTATGGTGGTGGGTGTAGTAGCCCAGTGACTGTATGGTGGTGGGTACAGTAGCCCAGTGACTGTATGGTGGTGGGTGTAGTAGCCCAGTGACTGTATGGTGGTGGGTACAGTAGCCCAGTGATTGTATGGTGGTGGGTGTAGTAGCCCAGTGACTGTATGGTGGTGGGTACAGTAGCCCAGTGACTGTATGGTGGTGGGTGTAGTAGCCCAGTGACTGTATGGTGGTGGGTACAGTAGCCCAGTGATTGTATGGTGGTGGGTACAGTAGCCCAGTGACTGTATGGTGGTGGGTACAGTAGCCCAGTGACTGTATGGTGGTGGGTACAGTAGTCCAGTGACTGTATGGTGGTGGGTACAGTAGCCCAGTGACTGTATGGTGGTGGGTACAGTAGCCCAGTGACTGTATGGTGGTGGGTACAGTAGCCCAGTGACTGTATGGTGGTGGGTACAGTAGCCCAGTGACTGTATGGTGGTGGGTGTAGTAGCCCAGTGACTGTATGGTGGTGGGTGTAGTAGCCCAGTGACTGTATGGTGGTGGGTGTAGTAGCCCAGTGACTGTATGGTGGTGGGTACAGTAGCCCAGTGACTGTATGGTGGTGGGTACAGTAGTCCAGTGACTGTATGGTGGTGGGTACAGTAGCCCAGTGATTGTATGGTGGTGGGTACAGTAGCCCAGTGATTGTATGGTGGTGGGTACAGTAGCCCAGTGACTGTATGGTGGTGGGTACAGTAGCCCAGTGACTGTATGGTGGTGGGTACAGTAGCCCAGTGACTGTTTTGGTGGTGGGTACAGTAGCCCAGTGACTGTATGGTGGTGGGTACAGTAGCCCAGTGGCTGCGTGGTGGGTACAGTAGCCCAGTGATTGTATGGTGGTGGGTACAGTAGCCCAGTGACTGTATGGTGGGTACAGTAGCCCAGTGACTGTATGGTGGGTACAGTAGCCCAGTGACTGTATGGTGGGTACAGTAGCCCAGTGACTGTATGGTGGGTACAGTAGCCCAGTGACTGTATGGTGGGTACAGTAGCCCAGTGACTGTATGGTGGTGGGTACAGTAGCCCAGTGACTGTATGGTGGGTACAGTAGCCCAGTGACTGTATGGTGGTGGGTACAGTAGCCCAGTGACTGGTTACTGTCTATCTGACTGGACTGGGTTACTGTCTGTCTGACTGGACTAGGTTACTGTCTGTCTCTCTGGACTAGGTTACTGTCTGTCTCTCTGGACTAGGTTACTGTCTGTCTCTCTGGACTAGGTTACTGTCTGTCTCTCTGGACTAGGTTACTGTCTGTTTGACTGGACTAGGTTACTGTCTGACCTGACTGGACTAGGTTACTGTCTGACCTGACTGGACTAGGTTACTGTCTGACCTGACTGGACCAGGTTAATGTCTGTCTGACTGGACCAAATTAATGTCAAATGAGGTGTACCAGGTTACTGTCTGTCTGATTGGACTAGGTTACTGTCTGACCTGACTGGACTAGGTTACTGTCTGTCTGTCTGGACCAGGTTACTGTCTGTCTGACTGGACTAGGTTACTGTCTGACCTGATTGGACTAGGTTACTGTCTGACCTGACTGGACTAGGTTACTGTCTGTCTGACTGGACCAGGTTACTGTCTGTCTGACTGGACTAGGTTACTGTCTGTCTGACTGGACTAGGTTACTGTCTGTCTGACTGGACCAGGTTACTGTCTGACCTGACTGGACCAGGTTACTCTCTGTCTGACTGGACTAGGTTAATGTCTGTCTGACTGGACCAGGTTACTGTCTGACCTGTCTAGGTTACAGAAGTCCTACAAAGGACTAGACAGGGTTTGGTGTGTGTATTTTGTGGATGGAGATGTTAATTCCAGAGAGATTCATTTTCAACATGTAGCTTGCTAGCCTTTGTTCCAGTCTTTGTTTCTTAACCTGTCTGGGAACGGGGTTCCGCTAGCATTGGCGTGTTATGTTCAGTAGTTTTAAAACATGCAGTGATTTTGCAGAGAGCCACATCAGATTACAGAAATACTCATAACAAACATTGATAAAAGATACAACTATTATACATGGAACTTTAGATAAACTTCTCCTTAATGCAACTGCTGTGTCTGATTTAAAAAATGCATACCATGCAATAATCTGAGTACGGCTCTCAGAGCCCAACCAGCCAAAAAGATATCCGCCATGTTGTGGAGTCTACATTAGTCAGAAATAGCATTATAAATATTCACTTACCTTTGATGATCTTCATCAGAATGCACTCCCAGGAATCCCAGTTTCACAAATGTTTTATTTGTTCGATAAAGTTCATCATTTATGTCCATGTACCTCCTTTTGTTTGGGCGTTTGGTAAACAAATCCAAACGTGCGTGCAAGTCCACCCGAAAGTTTGGACGAAAAGTCCAAAAAGTCATATTACAGGTCATAGAAACATGTCAAACGAAGTATAGAATCAATCTGTATGATGTTTTTATCATAAATCTTCAACAATGTTCCAACTGGAGAATTCCTTTGTCTGTAGAAAAGCAAGGTTCTAAAGACTGTTGACATCTAGTGGAAGCCTTAGGAAGTGCAAAACGATCTCACAGACATTGTATATTGTAATGGCAATAAGTTGAAAAACTACAGACGTCAGATTTCCCACTTCCTGGTTGGATTTTTCTCAGGTTTTCATCTGCCATATGAGTTCTGTTATACTCACAGACATCATTCAAACCGTTTTAGAAACATCATAGTGTTTTCTATCCAAATATACTAATAATATGCATATATTAGCATCTGGGACTGAGTAGCAGGCAGTTTACTCTGGGCATGCTTTTCATCCAAAAGTTAAAATGCTGACCCCTAGCTTAATATTGGCAGGATGGTTTCATAAAAAAAACAAATAGATTTGGAGGAACATCAACACATCTGCTTCCAGGCTGCTAGCTAGCTGCAGTTTTTATTGTAGTTAGCCCAGCTAGCTAGCTGCAGTTTTTATTGTAGTTAGCCCAGCTAGCTAGCTGCAGTTTTTATTGTAGTTAGCCCAGCTAGCTAGCTTATTAAAATCTCCTTCTCCGGCATTGTGTACTGCGTTCCTCCTCACTCTGTCACTCCTGTCTCTCCGTCTTCAGGCTGCGTGTGACCCTTGACCCCAGCCTCAACCGTCTGGTGGAGAGGAACGTGTTCCGGTGTGGCTCTCAGCTACGACATGTTACCTTTTCACCCGGGGAGTCTGTAGAGGAGGAGGGGGGAGGAGGGAGGACTTACAGGCTGGTGAGTGTGGAGGTGGCTGGGGACGAAGGGGGGATGGAGGGGCTGACTCCCGGGGTGGAGGTGGAGAGACTGCCATGGTACGGAGCCCAACCAGACCCAGAGAGAGACCCAGGATCCCATCCAGCAGACCCAGCCCTAGTCCCAGACCCAGTCCACCTAGAGAGGGCCCAGGCCCCCAGCTTGCTGCCCCTCAGGGCCAGGAGAAGCTGCTATCTGCCCCTCTGGAACAACCAGGACTACAGTGGACCAGCCTGGAGGGAGACCCCCAACTCAGACGACTCAGAGGACTCGGACCAAGATGAAGAGGGTGCGTAGTAGTTTTAGTACAGAGCAGGAGTGTGTTCTCTCTCCAGGTGTGTGTGTGTGTGTGTGTGTGTTTGTGTTGTCTCTCTCCAGGTGTGTGTGTTGTCTCTCTCCAGGTGTGTGTGTTGTCTCTCTCCAGGTGTGTGTGTTGTCTCTCTCCAGGTGTGTGTGTTGTCTCTCTCCAGGTGTGTGTGTTGTCTCTCTCCAGGTGTGTGTGTTGTCTCTCTCCAGGTGTGTGTGTTGTCTCTCTCCAGGTGTGTGTGTTGTCTCTCTCCAGGTGTGTGTGTTGTCTCTCTCCAGGTATGTGTGTGTGTTGTCTCTCTCCAGGTATGTGTGTGTGTTGTCTCTCTCCAGGTATGTGTGTGTGTTGTCTCTCTCCAGGTATGTGTGTGTGTTGTCTCTCTCCAGGTATGTGTGTGTGTTGTCTCTCTCCAAGTGTGTGTGTGTTGTCTCTCTCCAAGTGTGTGTGTGTTGTCTCTCTCCAAGTGTGTGTGTGTTGTCTCTCTCCAGGTATGTGTGTGTGTTGTCTCTCTCCAGGTATGTGTGTGTGTTGTCTCTCTCCAGGTATGTGTGTGTGTTGTCTCTCTCCAGGTGTGTGTGTGTGTTGTCTCTCTCCAGGTGTGTGTGTGTGTTGTCTCTCTCCAGGTATGTGTGTGTGTTGTCTCTCTCCAGGTATGTGTGTGTGTTGTCTCTCTCCAGGTGTGTGTGTGTGTTGTCTCTCTCCAGGTATGTGTGTGTGTTGTCTCTCTCCAGGTATGTGTGTGTGTTGTCTCTCTCCAGGTATGTGTGTGTGTTGTCTCTCTCCAGGTATGTGTGTGTGTTGTCTCTCTCAGGTATGTGTGTGTGTTGTCTCTCTCCAGGTGTGTGTGTGTGTTGTCTCTCTCCAGGTATGTGTGTGTGTTGTCTCTCTCCAGGTATGTGTGTGTGTTGTCTCTCTCCAGGTGTGTGTGTGTGTTGTCTCTCTCCAGGTATGTGTGTGTGTTGTCTCTCTCCAGGTATGTGTGTGTGTTGTCTCTCTCCAGGTATGTGTGTGTGTTGTCTCTCTCCAGGTGTGTGTGTGTGTTGTCTCTCTCCAGGTATGTGTGTGTGTTGTCTCTCTCCAGGTGTTCGGGCTACAGTGACGCTAGCTGAACTGCAGGAAGACTTCCTGTCCCGTAAGGGCGGTGCCACAGTAAGGAGGGGTGTGGCCAGGGGTCTGCTGGTGGTGCGAGTTCTAAACAAGTCCAGAGTGATGTATTATGGGAAATCCGACAGCAATTGTGAATGCCCTTATAAGGTTAGTACATACATACATATACACTACCAGTCAAAAGTTTGGACACACCTACTCATTCAAGGTTTTTCTTTTCTTACTACATTGTAGAATAATAGTGAAGACATCAAAATTATGAAATAACACATATGGAATCATGTAGTAACCAAACAAAGTGTTAAACAAATCAAAATTAATTTTATATTTGAGATTTTTCAAAGTAGCCACCCTATGCCTTGATGCCAGCTTTGCACACTCTTGGCATTCTCTCAACCAGCTTCATAAGGTAGTCACCTGGAATGCATTTCAATAAACAGGTGTGCCTTCTTGAAAGTTAATTTGTGGAATTTCTTTCCTTCTTCATACTTTTGAGCCAATCAGTTGTGCTGTGACAAGGTGGTATTCAGAAAATAGCCTTATTTGGTAAAAGACCAAGTAAATATTATGGCAAGAACAGCTCAAATAAGCAAAGAGAAATGACAGTCCATCATTACTTTAAGACATGAAGGTCAGTTAATCCAGAAAATGTCAAGTGCAGTCACAAAAAGTCCTATGATGAAACTGGCTCTCATGAGGACCGCCACAGGAAAGGAAGACCCAGAGTTACCTCTACTGCAGAGGATAAGTTCATTAGAGTTAACTGCAGCTCTGATTGCAGGCCAAATGCTTCACAGAGTTCAAGTAACAGACACATCTCAACATCAACTGTTCAGAGGAGACAGCGTGAATCAGGCCTTCATGTCTTTTCTGCAAAGAAACCACTACTAAAGGACACCAAGATGAGACTTGCTTGGGCCAAGAAACACGAGCAATGGACATTAGACCGGTGGAAATCTGTCCTTTGGTCTGATGAGTCCAAACTTGAGATTTTTGGTTCCAACCGCTGTGTCTTTGTGAGACTCAGCATATGTGGGAACTCTTTCAAGTCTGTTGGAAAAGCATTCCAGGTGCAACTGGTTGAGAGAATGCCAAGTGTGTGCAAAGCTGTCATCATGGCAAAGGGTGGCTACTTTGAAGAATCTCAAATATAAAATATGTTTTGAGTTGTTTAACACTTTCTGGTTACTACATAATGTGTTATTTCATAGTTTTGATATCTTCACTATTATTCTACAATGTAGAAAATAGTAAAAATAAAGACAAACCCTTGAATGTGTAGGTGTGTAAACTTTTGACTGGTACTGTATATTTAATAGTGCAGGTAGTCTAGTGGTTAGAGCGTTGGATTAGTAACCCGGTAGGTTGTTTGACTGGTACTGACCTCATATTCTCTCTCTGTCTGCTTTTCTCCCCTCTTCTTCTCTTCCTCTCTTTCCTAGGCGGTGTTGGAGGTGTGTGATGTGTCGGGGTGTGTGTGTGTGTGTGTGTTGTGGAACAGTGTGTGTGTGTCGTGGTATGGCAGACTGAGACCAGGTCAGGTATTGAGAACGAGAGGCTTCAGAGTCAAGGAGAGCTACGACAAGAGAGACCACCAACATATAGGTAACACTAGAGACAACCGACATATAGGTAACACTAGAGACCACCGACATATAGGTAACACTAGAGACCACCGACATATAGGTAACACTAGAGACCACCGACATAGAGGTAACACTAGAGACCACCGACATATAGAGTAACACTAGAGACCACCGACATATAGAGTAACACTAGAGACCACCAACATATAGAGGTAACACTAGAGACCACCGACATAGAGGTAACACTAGAGACCACCGACATATAGAGGTAACACTAGAGACCACCGACATAGAGGTAACACTAGAGACCACCGACATAGAGGTAACACTAGAGACCACCGACATAGAGGTAACACTAGAGACCACCGACATAGAGGTAACACTAGAGACCACCGACATAGAGGTAACACTAGAGAACACCGACATAGAGGTAACACTAGAGACCACCGACATAGAGGTAACACTAGAGACCACCGACATAGAGGTAACACTAGAGACCACCGACATAGAGGTAACACTAGAGACCACCGACATAGAGGTAACACTAGAGACCACCGACATAGAGGTAACACTAGAGACCACCGACATAGAGGTAACACTAGAGACCACCGACATAGAGGTAACACACACTCATTGTAATGCATACACTGAGTGTACAAAACATTAGGAACACCTTTCTAATATAGAGTTGCACCCCCCCCCTTCCCCTCAGAACAGCCTCAATTTGTCGGGTCATGGACTCTACACAGTTTTAAAAGTGTTCCACAGAGATGCTGGCCCCATGTTGACTCCAATACTTCCCACAGTTGTCAAGTTGGCTGGATGTCCTTTGGGTGGTGGACCATTGTTGATACACACGGGAAACTGTTGAGCGTGAAAAACCCAGAAGCATTGCAGTTCTTGACACAAACCGGTGCACCTGGCACCTTCTATCCTACTCCGTTTCAAAGGCACTTAAATATTTTGTCTTGCTCATTCACCCTCTGAATGGCACATGTACACAATCCATGTCTCAATTTTCTCAATGCTTAAAAATCCTTCTTTAACCCGTCTCCTCCTCTTCATCTACACAATTTGAAGTGGATTTAACAAGTGACATCAATAAGGGATCATATATTCTGGATTCACCTGGCCAGTCTGTCACGGAAAGAGCAGCTGTTAATGTTTTGTAGGGGCCCAACTTTGTTTTTTTGGGGTCATCTGAAGCTAATCTCTTCATTTCAACACTATCCACTATGACCTATGGCCCTTCCAGCAGCCTCTCTTTATAACAACATAAAGTCAACAGAAATGCCCCCAGTCATCATCAAGATAAGAGATCATTGTTACATATGTTTAAGAGATTGATAAGACTGAACTAGATCAAAGGTAATTCAATAATCAATATTAACCTTTAACCAATAGTCTAACAACTCTCTTAAGAGTCAGGACTACCGGGCATGATGACACCTTTAACCAATAGGACTCTAACAACTCTAGTCTTCTCTTAAGAGTCAGGACTACCGGACATGATGACACCTTTAACCAATAGTCTAACAACTCTCTTAAGAGTCAGGACTACCGGGCATGATGACACCTTTAACCAATAGTCTAACAACTCTCTTAAGAGTCAGGACTACCGGGCATGATGACACCTTTAACCAATAGTCTAACAACAAAGACTTGTGTTTATTAAGACATCCTCTATATCACATTTCAGGCAGATCCCCCAGCCAGCCCCGCCCCAGCCAGACCGCCCAGCCAGACCCCCCAGCCAGACTGCCCAGCCAGACCCCCAGCCAGACCGCCCAGGCAGCCCCCAGCCAGACTGCCCAGGCAGCCCCCCAGCCAGACTCCCCCAGCCAGACCACCCAGCCAGCCCCCCAGCCAGACCCCAGCCAGACCGCCCAGCCAGACCCCACCAGTCCAGTCAATTCCTCAACTCTCTCCCCGACCCCCACCAGTCAATTCCTCAACTCTCTCCCCGACCCCCACCAGTCCAGTCAATACCTCAACCCTCTCCCCGACCCCCACCAGTCCAGTCAATACCTCAACTCAATCCCCGACCCCCACCAGTCTAGTCAATACCATGACTCTCTCCCGACCCCCACCAGTCCAGTCAATACCTCAACTCTCTCCCCGACCCCCACCAGTCTAGTCAATACCTCAACTCTCTCCCCGACCCCCACCAGTCTAGTCAATACCACAACTCTCCCCCCCGACCCCCACCAGTCAATACCTCAACTCTCTCCCCCAACCCCCCCGACCAGTCAATACCTCAACTTTCTCCCCCACCAGTGACCCCCCGACCAGTCAATACCTCAACTTTCTCCCCGACCCCCACCAGTCAATACCTCAACTCTCTCCCCCCCCACCAGTCACCCCCACCAGTCAATTCCTCAACTCTCTCCCCAACCCCCACCAGTCAATAGCTCAACTCTCTCCCCGACCCCCACCAGTCAATACCTCAACTCTCTCCCCGACCCCCACCAGTCAATACCTCAACTCTCTCCCCGACCCCACCAGTCAGTCAATTCCTCAACTCTCTCCCCCGACCCCCACCAGTCAATACCTCAACTCTCTCCCCGACCCCCACCAGTCAATACCTCAACTCTCTCCCCGACCCCCACCAGTCAATACAGTCAATCAATCCTCAACTCTCTCCCCGACCCCCACCAGTCAATTCCTCAACTCTCTCCCCGACCCCCACCAGTCAATACCTCAACTCTCTCCCCGACCCCACCAGTCAATACCCCACCCCCAGTCAATACCTCAACTCTCTCCCCGACCCCCACCAGTCAATACCTCAACTTTCTCTAACTACTTTTGCTCTGCTTTCTCTCCAACGGTACATCAACTGGTGAAAGCTAGCTAAGTTCATTCACTTCTGTTGAAACGGGATAAAAGGCTGCAAAATATCTCCATACAAACAGCTGTTAGATAGTAGTAATAGCCACCTCATCTCGCTATCTGATCGATAAGGCTGATCTGGCTGTGGCAGCTACTCGCTAGCTAATTCATTCACCTCGGTTATGGAACATGAGCTAACGTTTACATGTCAGTTACACTACTAGCTCAGCACTGGGAATAAACGCTAGTTGTCTAGTTTTTCTTCTTCTGTTAAGTTAAACAACAGTTAGCCAGTTTCTGCTCCGCCTACTTTTACAATTCGGAGCGCAACACTTAAACACCGTCAGCAGTTGCCTCTGTTCGTCTCTCCCGTGCTGGTCCAGCGAGCCTTTCAGGAGCTTTGCCTTCACACAGCCTGTCAGCCCGCTCTGTGGTGTCCGCGCAGTCTTAAATCCAGCCGACTGAAACCTCCAAACAGCCTACTTGGTCCAGAAAGCACACTGATGCTGTTTTTGGTATCATAGTGCAATGATAAAAATGCAATTTCACTATATGGAGGGATTGTGATCCCCCATCCCCAGTGAAAGTTGTGTCCCTGATGATTTGTACACACAGTGTATTTATACACACACACACACACACACTCCAGATCTACAGAAAGAAGTCAGAACACTCTCTCTCCCTCCATCAGAGATCAGTCTAAACTCCAGGAACCCGTCAGCTGAGATCTCTATCGTCCCAGAATTCTCTCTGTCTGCTGATGTCCGTTTGCTACGTCCCTCCTACTCCTTCTGCAATGGGTAGGACGTCACGCACACACACACACACAACTGTGTTAGAGATGTGGATTTAATCACCATGGAAACCCTGTCTTCTAATCCATGTTAACCCTGACTTCCTGTCTCTAACAGGAAGGATCTCCTCAGCTGTCCCCACGGCAACATCTGTGATGTCATCGGCCTGGTGGTGTTCTCTGGCCGGCCTGAAAGAATCAGGAGCAAGGGTGGGTTACCATGGTGACGATGTTGATGATGGTCAGGGGCGGACATAGTGATTCAGAGGGCCCAGGCAGAGGCCAGTCGGACCCCCCAATTTTTTTTTTTTTTTTTTAATGGGTTTTATAAAAGAGACATGTCATTTAACTGTAAAAATGTAATGGGTTTTATAGAAAAGACATGTCATTTAACTGTAAAGATGTGTTACCTTTGAATATGCCATGAACACGATCAGTCATGTCACTTCAAAAGTAGATGACCTTTGCACACTCATCCAAAACAATTCCAGCATCCCAACTGTGCACCCGCAAACTTTCCTTCAATTCGCAAGTGGCTGAAACTATCTCACCGGAGAAAGCATCCGAGCGAGGGAAACAGCGCCGTGCTCTTTATGATACGATGGCTACACATACAGGGCCTTCAGAAAGGATTCACACCCCTTGACTTTTTCCACGTTTTTGTTGTGTTAGACTGAATTAAAATTGAGTACATTTAGATTTTGTCACTGGCCTCTACACACAAAACACCATAATGTCAAAGTGGAATTCTATTTTTAGAAACTTGTATCCATAAAAAAGGAAAAGCTGAAATGTCTTGAGTCAATAAACATTCCAGCCCCTTTGTTTAGCCTAAATAAGTTCAGGAGTTAACAAGTCATATTTATTTATTTAACCTTTTATTTAACTAAGCAAGTCAGTTAAGAACAAATTCTTATTTACAATGAAGGCCTACCAAAAGGAGAAAGACCTCCTGCTGGGATGGGGGCATTAAAAATATAGATATAAATACAGGACAAAACACACATCACAACACAGCAAGGCAGCAACACATGACAACAACACTGTAGCAACACAGTATGGCACAAACATTATTATGCACAGACACCAGCACAAAGGGCAAGAAGGTAGAGACAAAAATACATCACGTGATGCGTGCTTTGTTGAAGCACCTCTGGCAGTGATTACAATGTGCTTAGGGTCGTTGTCCTTTTGGAAGGTGAACCTTCGCCCCAGTCACCTCTGGCAGTGATTACAGCCTCGAGTCTTCAAGGGTTCCCGTGTGGCGTAGCGGTCTAAGGCACTTCATCTCAGAGCTTACAGAGTCAATGTGGAGGCTATATACAGGGTATTACGGTACAGAGTCAATGGGGAGACTATATACAGGGTATTACGGTACAGAGTCAATGTGGAGGCTATATACAGGGGGTACCGGTACAGAGTCAATGTGGAGGCTATATACAGGGGGTATTGATACAGAGTCAATGTGGAGGCTATAAACAGGGGGTACCGGTACAGAGTCAATGTGGAGGCTATATACAGGGGGTACTGGTACAGAGTCAATGTGGAGGCTATATACAGGGGGTACCGGTACAGAATTAATGTGGAGGCTATATACAGGGGGTACCGGTACAGAGTTAATGTGGAGGCTATATACATGGGGTACCGGTACAGAGTCAATGTGGAGGCTATATACAGGGGGTACCGGTACAGAGTCAATGTGGAGGCTATATACAGGGGTACCGGTACAGAGTCAATGTGGAGGCTATATACAGGGGTACCTGTACAGAGTCAATGTGGAGGCTATATACAGGGGGTACTGGTACAGAGTCATTGTGGAGGCTATATACAGGGAGGGGTACAGAGTCAATGTGGAGGCTATATACAGGGTAGTCAATGTGGAGGCTATATACAGGGGTACCGGTACAGAGTCAATGTGGAGGCTATATACAGGGGGTACCGGTACAGAGTCAATGTGGAGGCTATATACAGGGGTACCGGTACAGAGTCAATGTGGAGGCTATATACAGGGGGTACCTGTACAGAGTCAATGTGGAGGCTATATACAGGGGTACTGGTACAGAGTCATTGTGGAGGCTATATACAGGGAGGGGTACAGAGTCAATGTGGAGGCTATATACAGGGTATTACGGTACAGAGTCAATGTGGAGGCTATATACAGGGGGTACCGGTACAGAGTCAATGTGGAGGCTATATACAGGGGGTACCGGTACAGAGTCAATGTGGAGGCTATATACAGGGGGTACTGGTACAGAGTCAATGTGGAGGCTATATACAGAGGGGTACCGGTACAGAGTCAATGTGGAGGCTATATACAGGGGGTACCGGTACAGAGTCAATGTGGAGGCTATACACAGGGTATTACGGTACAGAGTCAACGTGGAGGCTTTATACAGGGTATTACAGGTACAGAGTCAATGTGGAGGCTATATACAGGGGGTACTGGTACAGAGTCAATGTGGAGGCTATATACAGGGGGTACCGGTACAGAGTCAATGTGGAGGCTTTATACAGGGTATTACGGTACAGAGTCAGTGTGGAGGCTATATACAGGGGCGTGCCGGTACAGAGTCAATATGCGGTGGCACCGATTAGTTCAGGTAGGTAGAGTTAATTGAAGTGACTAGATGACAACAGAGAGTGGCAGTGGTGTGGGGAGGGGGGCAAAGTGAATAGTCTGGGTAGCCATTTGACTAGATGTTTGGGAGTCTTGGCTTGGGGGCAGAAGCTGTTTAGAAGCCTCTTGGACCTAGACTTGGCACTCCAGTCCTGCTTGCCTTGTGGTAGCAGGGAGAACAGTCTTTGACTTGATGACTGGAGTCTCTGACCATTTTTAGGGCCTTCCCCTGACACTGCCTGGTATAGAGGTCCTGGATGGCAAGAAGCTTGAGCCCGGTGATGTACTGGGCTGTACGCACTACCCTCTGTAGTGTCTTGCGGTCGGAGGCTGAGCAGTTGCCATACCAGGCCGTGATGCAACCAGTCAGGATGCTTTCGATGGTGCAGCTGTAAAACCTTTTGAGGATCTGAGGATGTTGAGGGAGAGGTTGTTATTCTGGCACCACCTGGCCTGGTGTCTGACCTCCTCCCTATAGGCTGTCTCGTTGTTGGTGCTCAGGCATACCACTGTTGTGTCATCAGCAAACTTAATGATGGTGTTGTAGTCGTGCCTGGCCACGCAGTCGTGGGTGAACAGGGAGTACAGGACGGGATTGAGCACGCACCCCTGAGGGGCCCCCGTGTTGAGGATCAGCATGGCAGATGTGTTGTTACCTGCCCTTACCACCTTGGGCGGCCCGTCAGGAAGTCCAGGATCCAGTTGCAGAGGGAGGTGTTTAGTCCTAGGATCCTTAGCTTATTGATGATCTTTGAGGGCACTATGGTGTTGAACGCTGAGCTGTAGTGAATGAATGAATAGCATTATCACATAGGTGTTCCTTTTGTCCAGGTGGGAAAGGGCAGTGTGGAGTGCAATAGAGATTGCATCATCTGTGGATCTGTTGGTGCGGTATTTAAATTGAAGTGGGTCAAGGGTTTCTGGGATAATGGTGTTGATGTGAGCCATTACCAGCCTTTCAAAGCACTTCATGGCTACAGAAGTGAGTGCTACGGGTCAGTAGTCATTTAGCCAGGTTACCTTAGTGTTCTTGGGCACAGGGACTATGGTGGTCTGCTTGAAACATGTTGGTATTAGAGACTCGGACAGGGAGAGGTTGAAAATGTCAGTGGAGACACTTGCTAGTTGGTCAGTGCATGCTTGCAGTACACGTCCTGGTAATCCATCTGGTCCTGCGGCCTTGTGAATGTTGACCTGCCTGAAGGTCTTACCCACATTGGCAGCATAGAGTGTGATCACACAGTCTTCCGGTACAGCTGGTGCTCTCATGCATGTTTCAGTGTTATTTACCTCTAAGTGAGCGTAGAAGTAGTTTCGCTCGTCCGGTAGGCTCGTGTCACTGGGCAGCTCTCGGCTGTGCTTCCCTTTGTCGTAATTGTTTGCATGTTCTGCCACATCCGACCGGCGTCAGAGCCGGTGTAGTACAACTCGATCTTAGTCCTGTATAGACGCCTTGCTTGTTTGATGGTTCGTCGGAGGGCATAGCGTGAGTTCTTATAAGCTTCCGGGTTAGAGTTCCACTCCTTGAAAATGGCAGCTCTAGTCTTTATCTCAGTGCGGATTCTGCCTGTAATCCATGGTTTCTGGATGGGGTATGTACGTACAGTCACTGTGGGGACGACATCTTCGATGCACTTATTGATGAAGCCAGTGACAGATGTGGTATACTCCTTAATGCCATTGGATTAATCCCGGAACATATTCCAGTCTGTGCTAGCAAAACAGTCATGTAGCTCAGCATCTGGTCCAGAGTTCTTTTCTCTCTGGTTGCACTTTTAACATGATGATAGAAATGAGGTAAAACTGATTTAAGTTTCCCTGCATTAAAGTCTCCGGCTACTCGGAGCGCCGCCTCTGGGTGAGCGTTTTCTTGTTTGCTTATGGCGGAATACAGCTCATTCAATGCTGTCTTAGTGCCAGCCTCTGACTGTGGTGGTATGTAAACAGCTACAAAGAGTATAGATGAGATCTCTCTCGGTAGGTAATGTGGTCTGCAGCTTATCATGAGATACTCTACCTCAGGCGAGCAAGAACTCGAGACTTCCTTATATATCGTGCACCAGCTGTTGTTTACAAATATACATAGACCTCCACCCCTTGTCTTACCAGACGCTGCTGTTCTATCCTGCTGATACAGCGTATAACCAGCCAGCTGTATGTTGATATTGTTGTTGTTCAGCCACGACTCCATGAAGCATAAGTTATTACAGTTTTTAATGTCCTGTTGGTAGTTTAATCTTCCCATTAACTCGTCCATTTTATTGTCCAAAGATTGCATGTTTGCGAGCAGAATTGAGGGGAGTGGGGTTTATTCGATCGTCTCCGACTCCTCAGAAGGCAGCCCGCCCTCCGGCCTCTCTTTCTCCGCCTCCTTTTCACACAGATCACTGGGGTCGGGGCCTGTTCCCGAGGGAGCCTTATATCCTTTGGCTCGTCAGAGTCGTGAAAGAAGAAAAAGGATTCTGCTAGTCCGTGGTGAGTAATCGCAGTCCTGATGTCTAGAAGTTATTTTCGGTCATAAGAGACGGTAGCAGCAACATTATGTAAAAAAATAAGTTATAAACGAACAAAAAAACACAATCGGCTCAGAAGTCATAGGAGATGATATCTGCCTCTTCTGCCTAATGGTAAGTCACTGGTGATGATATCTACCTCTTCTGCCTTGGTATCACTGGTGATAGCCTCACTGGTGATGATATCTACCTCTTCTGCCTAATGGTAAGTCACTGGTGATGATATCTGCATCTTCTGCCTAATGTTAAGTCACTGGTGATGATATCTGCCTCTTCTGCCTTATGGTAAGTCACTGGTGATGATATCTGCATCTTCTGCTTGTTAAGTCACTGCCTCTTCTGCCTTAATGGTAAGTTACTGGTGTCGTGTCGTTGACTTTAATTAAATGTGAAGACAATGTTATCAAATCAATTCTCTATGTTTATTTTAATTACACAATTCAACTAATGTAAATTTAACTAGGAAGTTGGGGCACCATGGGAACATGTTATTTATAGAGTGTCAATTTCCCCAATATAACTCTTCAGATGCTTTCATATCTTATCGATTACAGTCACTTATTAATGTATTATTACCGCATCAGTT
Source organism: Oncorhynchus tshawytscha (assembly GCF_018296145.1). Classification (NCBI taxonomy): domain Eukaryota; kingdom Metazoa; phylum Chordata; class Actinopteri; order Salmoniformes; family Salmonidae; genus Oncorhynchus; species Oncorhynchus tshawytscha. Next base: position 83,607 of record NC_056438.1, on the reverse strand, counting down.
CTCATTACTGAACGTTGCAAACCCTTGGATATCTGCACCAACCCTAGCATAGAATCATGAATCTGCGATATACAAATGGGCTTAATTATTTATTTACTAACTAACTTAATCACATAATTACATAAACACCCAATAGGTCATACATTGGTTACTACATGATACAAAGAAAAAGTCCCTAGCGGACCAAACTGATACGACGGCTTGGTAGACAAAGGAAATGGGGTGGGGACTGCTCAAAAGCGGGAGACTCATAGCTGATAACTACACTCATAGAGAATAACTACAGTAGTCTACTATAGTCTGTAACATGGTAGACAAAGGAAAGGGGTGAGGACTGCTCAAGAGCGGGAGACTCATAGCTGATTACTACACTCATAGAAATCGCTAGTACTTTGAATATGAACAACCGCTCATTCGAAAATAAATGGCAATTTACATATTTCCGAGTGTATGTCTTGTTGTCTCCCTCTGTGGTCGGCCGGTCCATCTGCTGGAGAGAGTAGACAGAAAAGTCTCTGTGGTCGGCCGGTCCATCTGCTGGAGAGAGTAGACAGAAAAGTCTCTGTGGTCGGCCGGTCCATCTGCTGGAGAGAGTAGACAGAAAAGTCTCTGTGGTCGGCCGGTCCATCTGCTGGAGAGAGTAGACAGAAAAGTCTCTGTGGTCGGCCGGTCCATCTGCTGGAGAGAGTAGACAGAAAAGTCTCTGTGGTCGGCCGGTCCATCTGCTGGAGAGAGTAGACAGAAAAGTCTCTGTGGTCGGCCGGTCCATCTGCTGGAGAGAGTAGACAGAAAAGTCTCTGTGGTCGGCCGGTCCATCTGCTGGAGAGAGTAGACAGAAAAGTCTCTGTGGTCGGCCGGTCCATCTGCTGGAGAGAGTAGACAGAAAAGTCTCTGTGGTCGGCCGGTCCATCTGCTGGAGAGAGTAGACAGAAAAGTCTCTGTGGTCGGCCGGTCCATCTGCTGGAGAGAGTAGACAGAAAAGTCTCTGTGGTCGGCCGGTCCATCTGCTGGAGAGAGTAGACAGAAAAGTCTCTGTGGTCGGCCGGTCCATCTGCTGGAGAGAGTAGACAGAAAAGTCTCTGTGGTCGGCCGGTCCATCTGCTGGAGAGAGTAGACAGAAAAGTCTCTGTGGTCGGCCGGTCCATCTGCTGGAGAGAGTAGACAGAAAAGTCTCTGTGGTCGGCCGGTCCATCTGCTGGAGAGAGTAGACAGAAAAGTCTCTGTGGTCGGCCGGTCCATCTGCTGGAGAGAGTAGACAGAAAAGTCTCTGTGGTCGGCCGGTCCATCTGCTGGAGAGAGTAGACAGAAAAGTCTCTGTGGTCGGCCGGTCCATCTGCTGGAGAGAGTAGACAGAAAAGTCTCTGTGGTCGGCCGGTCCATCTGCTGGAGAGAGTAGACAGAAAAGTCTCTGTGGTCGGCCGGTCCATCTGCTGGAGAGAGTAGACAGAAAAGTCTCTGTGGTCGGCCGGTCCATCTGCTGGAGAGAGTAGACAGAAAAGTCTCTGTGGTCGGCCGGTCCATCTGCTGGAGAGAGTCTCTGGTTGTGTTCATTATGGATACCTCAGGCGTACCAATGTTGTCGCATATGATTGATGTTTCGGCGGTTGCCTGTATTTTTGTCCTAGGCTTCGTACATTTCCAGTTACACACGGTTAGTTTGACGTCCTAGGATTTCTTACTTCTGTAGTGAATCGATAGTCTCGATCGTTGAACCATTTCCAGCCGTGTAGCCAATGCTCCACGCTGTATGGTCTTGTCCTTTGGTAAAGTTGTAGTGCCAACCACTTCATATTTTCTGGTCTTAGAAATTCAACCATTTGCCACCTTAGCTTACACTGTGGTTTGCGTGGTCCAGTGGCCTATAGAATTGTAGCCATCCGTCCCGGCGTTCTCTGACTTAATGTAAATTTAGTCAGAAGTGGGTTTTATACTCTGTGGAAGAAGGGGCGGTTCCATGATGTAATGTCTGGCCTCACGGGGGCGTGGCCACTGACTAGTTCACTTTTTTATATGAAGAACAATTCTCATTTAGAAGGCTAACATTACATTACATCTTTTCACAAATAGTTTCATATTCGGTCATTCATTTTATCCAACATCTAGATGTGAGTCTGATCATTGAAAACACAAGCAGAGAAACAGTCATGTGTCTCTCTGTGTTCCACAGTTTACATTCCAACCTCGAACACTACAGAGCATAGGGGTATTTTACGACCGCCATAAAACAGTCCCCCCCCCTGAGAGAGAGCACACTGTAGAGAGGACCCACTGTAACCTGATCCTTCAGATCATCACAGGAGAGTCATGACACTCCCCCTCTATGAGAGAGAGCACGCTGTAGAGAGGGCCTATGCTCCTCTGTACCATCACTCATTCATAGCCTATGCTCCTCTGTACCATCACTCATTCATATATCCTTATGTACATATTCTTTATCCCCTTACACTGTGTATAAGACAGTAGTTTTGGAATTGTTAGTTAGATTACTTGTTGGTTATTACTGCATTGTCGGAACTAGAAGCACAAGCATTTCGCTACACTCGCATTCACATCTGCTAACCATGTGTATGTGACAAATAAAATTTGATTTGATTTGACCCACTGTAACCTGATCCTTCAGATCATCACAGGAGAGTCATGACACTCCCCTCTATGAGAGAGAGCACACTGTAGAGAGGACCCACTGATGGTGACTGATGAGGATGGTGGTGACGATGATGATATCTTCCTCATGCAGATGGACAGGGTACAGAGCTGTTGGAGTATCGGTGGCTCCGATTGGACGACGGGACTTCTGATCAACCAATCATGATAAAGCTCTTCTCAACGTCTCAACCAGAGACACACAACCAGATACTCCCACGTGAGATAATACACACACACACACACACACACACACACACACACGGACTCCTCCTATACTCTACTCATGCCTCCCCTCAACTCTCTCCCTCTATCGCTCTCTCAATTCAATTCAACTTAAGGGGCTTTATTGCCTTGGGAAACATATGTTAACATTGCCAAAGCAAGTGAAATAGATAATATACAAAAGTGAAATAAACAATAAAAATGAACATTACACTCACAGAAGTTCCAAAAGAATAAAGACATTACAAAGCGTATATATTATGTCTATATACAGTGTTGTAACGATGTACAAATGGTTCAAGTATAAAAGGGAAAATAAATAAACATAAATATAGGTTGTATTTACGATGGTGTTTGTGTAACGTGACTGGTTGCTGGGAAGTCAGGCGCAGGAGAGCAGAGATGGGTGATAACAGGATAACTTTCATATCCACCCTGGCCCAAAGGCACAGGAGAGCAGAGATGGGTGGTAATAGCTTTAATATCCACCCTGGCCCAAAGGCACAGGCAAGGCAGCACAAAGCACAACCACGGAAACAAGAACTGGATTAAACAAAACAAACAAACCTAGGTTTCAAACAAACCTAGCGCAAGCCAGCCTGTAGTGTAACACCTTACACAAAGAACAATTCCACACAGACATGGGGGAAACAGAGGATTATTATACATTTAGTCTGATGAGGGAATGTGAACCAGGTGTGCGGGAAAACAAGACAAAACAAATGGAAAAGGAAAGGCGGAAGTCGTGACAGTTTGTTCTTCACTGGCTGCCCTTTTCTTGTGGCAACAGGTCACAAATCTTGCTGCTGTGATGGCACACTGGAATTTCACCCAGTAGATATGAGAGTTTATCAAAAGTGGGTTTGTTTTCAAATTCTTTGTCTATCTGTGTAATCTGAGGGAAATATGTCTCTCTAATATGGTCATACATGGGGCAGGAGGTTAGGAAGTGTAGCTCAGTTTCCACCTCATTTTGTAGGCAGTGTGCACATAGCCTGTCTTCTCTTGAGAGTAAGGCTATGCTCACTGAGTCTGTACATAGTCAAAGATTTCCTTAAATTTGGGTCAGTCATTCTGCCACTGTGTACAGTACAGTTGTGTTCGAAAGTTTTGAGAATGACACAAATATTAATTTTCACAAAGTCTGCTGCCTCAATTTGTATGATTGAAATTTGCATATACTCCAGAATGTTATGAAGAGTGATCAGATGAAATGCAATTAATTGCAAAGTCCCTCTTTGCAATGCAAATGAACTGAATCCCCCAAAAACATTTCCACTGCATTTCAGCCCTGCCACAAGAGGACCAGCTGACATCATGTCAGTGATTCTCTCGTTAACACAGGTGTGAGTGTTGACGAGGACAAGGCTGGAGATCACTCTGTCATGCTGATTGAGTTCAAATAACAGACTGAAAGCTTCAAAAGGAGAGTGGTGCTTGGAATCATTGTTCTTCCCCTGTCAACCATGGTTACCTGCAAGGAAACATGTGCCGTCATCATTGCTTTGCACAAAAAGGGCTTCACAGGCAATGATATTGCTGCCAGTAAGATTGCACCAAAATCAACCATTTATCGGATCATCAAGAACTTCAAGGAGAGCGGTTCAATTGCTGTGAAGAAGGCTTCAGGGCGCCCAAGAAAGTCCAGCAAGCGCCAGGACCGTCTCCTAAAGTTTTATTTTTTTACATTTTTTATTTCACCTTTATTTAACCAGGTAGGCTAGTTGAGAACACCTTTATTTAACCAGGTAGGCTAGTTGAGAACACCTTTATTTAACCAGGTAGGCTAGTTGAGAACACCTTTATTTAACCAGGTAGGCTAGTTGAGAACACCTTTATTTAACCAGGTAGGCTAGTTGAGAACACCTTTATTTAACCAGGTAGGCTAGTTGAGAACACCTTTATTTAACCAGGTAGGCTAGAACACCTTTATTTAACCAGGTAGAACAAGTTCTCATTTGCAACTGCGACCTGGCCAAGATAAAGCATAGCAGTGTGAACAGAGTTACACATGGAGTAAACAATTAACAAGTCAATAACACAGTAGAAAAAAAGGGAGTCTATATACATTGTGTGCAAAAGGCATGAGGAGGTAGGCGAATAATTACAATTTTGCAGATTAATAACACTGGAGTGATAAATGATCAGATGGTCATGTACAGGTAGAGATATTGGTGTGCAAAAGAGCAGAAAAGTAAATAAATAAAAACAGTATGGGGATGAGGTAGGTAAAAATGGGTGGGCTATTTACCAATAGACTATGAACAGCTGCAGCGATCGGTTAACTGCTCAGACAGCAGTTTGAAGTTGGTGAGGGAGATAAAAGTCTCCAACTTCAGCGATTTTTGCAATTCGTTCCAGTCACAGGCAGCAGAGAACTGGAACGAAAGGCGGCCAAATGAGGTGTTGGCTTTAGGGATGATCAGTGAGATACACCTGCTGGAGCGCGTGCTACGGATGGGTGTTGCCATCGTGACCAGTGAACTGAGATAAGGCGGAGCTTTACCTAGCATGGACTTGTAGATGACCTGGAGCGAATATGTAGCGAGGGCCAGCCGACTAGAGCATACAAGTCGCAGTGGTGGGTGGTATAAGGTGCTTTAGTGACAAAACGGATGGCACTGTGATAAACTGCATACAGTTTGCTGAGTAGAGTGTTGGAAGCAATTTTGTAGATGACATCGCCGAAGTCGAGGATCGGTAGGATAGTCAGATTTACAAGGGTAAGTTTGGCGGCGTGAGTGAAGGAGGCTTTGTTGCGGAGTAGAAAGCCGATTCTTGATTTGATTTTCGATTGGAGATGTTTGATATTAGTCTGCAAGGAGAGTTTACAGTCTAGCCAGACACCTAGGTACTTATAGATGTCCACATATTCAAGGTCGGAACCATCCAGGGTGGTGATGCTGGTCAGGCGTGCGGGTGCAGGCAGCGAACGGTTGAAAAGCATGCATTTGGTTTTACTAGCGTTTAAGAGCAGTTGGAGGCCACGGAAGGAGTGTTGTATGGCATTGAAGCTTGTTTGGAGGTTAGATAGCACAGTGTCCAAGGATGGGCCGGAAGTATATAGAATGGTGTCGTCTGCGTAGAGGTGGATCAGGGAATCGCCCGCAGCAAGAGCAACATCATTGATATATACAGAGAAAAGAGTCGGCCCGAGGTTTGAACCCTGTGGCACCCCCATAGAGACTGCCAGAGGACCGGACAGCATGCCCTCCGATTTGACACACTGAACTCTGTCTGCAAAGTAGTTGGTGAACCAGGCAAGGCAGTCATCCGAAAAACCGAGGCTACTGAGTCTGCCGATAAGAATATGGTGATTGACAGAGTCGAACGCCTTGACAAGGTCGATGAAGACGGCTGCACAGTACTGTCTTTTATCGATGGCGGTTATGATATCGTTTAGTACCTTGAGCGTGGCTGAGGTGCACCCGTGACCGGCTCGTTAACCCGATTGCACAGCGGAGAAGGTACGGTGGGATTCGAGATGGTCAGTGACCTGTTTGTTGACTTGGCTTTCGAAGACCTTAGATAGGCAGGGCAGGATGGATATAGGTCTGTAACAGTTTGGGTCCAGGGTGTCTCCCCCTTTGAAGAGGGGGATGACTGCGGCAGCTTTCCAATCCTTGGGGATCTCAGACGATATGAAAGAGAGGTTGAACAGGCTGGTAATAGGGGTTGCGACAATGGCGGCAGATAGTTTCAGAAATAGAGGGTCCAGATTGTCAAGCCCAGCTGATTTGTACGGGTCCAGGTTTTGCAGCTCTTTCAGAACATCTGCTATCTGGATTTGGGTAAAGGAGAACCTGGAGAGGCTTGGGCGAGTAGCTGCGGGGGGAGCTGTTGGCTGAGGTTGGAGTAGCCAGGCGGAAGGCATGGCCAGCTGTTGAGAAATGCTTGTTGAAGTTTTCGATAATCATGGATTTATCGGTGGTGACCGTGTTACCTAGCCTCAGTGCAGTGGGCAGCTGGGAGGAGGTGCTCTTGTTCTCCATGGACTTCACAGTGTCCCAGAACTTTTTGGAGTTGGAGCTACAGGATGCAAACTTCTGCCTGAAGAAGCTGGCCTTAGCTTTCCTGACTGACTGCGTGTATTGGTTCCTGACTTCCCTGAACAGTTGCATATCGCGGGGACTATTCGATGCTATTGCAGTCCGCCACAGGATATTTTTGTGCTGGTCGAGGGCAGTCAGGTCTGGAGTGAACCAAGGGCTGTATCTGTTCTTAGTTCTGCATTTTTTGAATGGAGCATGCTTATCTAAAATGGTGAGGAAGTTACTTTTAAAGTTGATTTAAGCTGCGGGATCGGGGCACCACCAGTACAGAGCTTGCTCAGGAATGGCAGCAGGCAGGTGTGAGTGCATCTGCACGCACAGTGAGGCGAAGTCTTTTGGAGGATGGCCTGGTGTCAAGAAGGGCAGCAAAGAAGCCACTTCTCTCCAGGAAAAACATCAGGGACAGACTGATATTCTGCAAAAGGTACAGAGATTGGACTGCTGAGGACTGGGGTAAAGTCATTTTCTCTGATGAATTCCCTTTCCAATTGTTTGGGGCATTTGGAAAAAAGCTTGTCCGGAGAAGACAAGGTGAGCACTACCAACAGTCCTGTGTCATGCCAACAGTAAAGCATCCTGAGACCATTCATGTGTGGGGTTGCTTCTCAGCCAATGGAGTGGGCTCACTCACAATTTGCCTAAGAACACAGCAATGAATAAATAATGGTACCAACACATCCTCCGAGAGCAACTTCTCCCAACCACCCAGAAACAGTTTGGTGACGAACAAGGTCTTTTCCAGCATGATGGAGCACCTTGCCATAATGTAAAAGTGATAACTAAGTGGCTCGGCAGCAAACTTTGTGGAAATTAATATTTGTGTCATTCTCAAAACGTTTTGCCACAACTGTACACTCTGTTTAGGGCCAAATAGCATTCTAGTTTGCTCAGTTTTTTTGTTAATTACTTGACACATTGGAAAAAATATTATTTTTGTTTTCTCATGATTTGGTTGTGTCTAATTGTGTTGCTGTCCTGGGGCTCTGTGGGGTCTGTTGTGTTTGTGAACAGAGCCCGTGGACCAGCTTGCTTAGGGGGCTCTTCTCCAGGTTCATGTCTCTGTAGGTGATGGCTTTGTTATGGAAGGTTTGGGAATCACTTCCTTTCAGATGGTTGTAGAATTTAACAGCTCTTTTCTGGATTTTGATCATTTGTATCCGAAAAATTCTGCTCTGCATTATTTGGTGTTTTACATTGGATTTCTTTTGCAGAATTCTGCATGCAGAGTCTCAATTTGGTGTTTGTCCCATTTGGTGAATTCTTGGTTGGTGAGTGGACCCCAGACCTCACAACCATAACGGGCAATGGGTTCTATAACTGATTCTTTATCTTTCTCTGTGTCTCTGTAGTATCCGTAGTGGTGTGTACCAGACTCCAGATGGTCGGAGATTCATCCTGCTGTTACCTCACCAACACTACCTACACACAGATCTACTGCACAGGTAACACACACACACACGCTACCTACAAACTACGAGCACACAGCTCAGACACCCATGCACACCCCACAAGACACCCATGCACACCCCACAAGACACCCATGCACACCCCACAAGACACCCATGCACACCCCACAAGACATGCCACCAGAGGTCTCTTCACAGTCCCCAAGTCCAGAACAGACTATGGGAGGTGCACAGTACTACATAGAGCCATGACTACATGGAACTCTATTCCACGGTACTACATAGAGCCATGACTACATGGAACTCTATTCCACAGTACTACATAGACCCATACATACACAGTACTACATAGAGCCATGACTACATGGAACTATATTCCACAGTACTACATAGAGCCATGACTACATGGAACTCTATTCCACAGTACTACATAGAGCCATGACTACATGGAACTCTATTCCACAGTACTACATAGAGCCATGACTACATGGAACTCTATTCCACAGTACTACATAGAGCCATGACTACATGGAACTCTATTCCACAGTACTACATAGAGCCATGACTACATGGAACTCTATTCCACAGTACTACATAGAGCCATGACTACATGGAACTATATTCCACAGTACTACATAGAGCCATGACTACATGGAACTATATTCCACAGTACTACATAGAGCCATGACTACATGGAACTATATTCCACAGTACTACATAGAGCCATGACTACATGGAACTCTATTCCACAGTACTACATAGAGCCATGACTACATGGAACTCTATTCCACAGTACTACATAGAGCCATGACTACATGGAACTATATTCCACAGTACTACATAGAGCCATGACTACATGGAACTCTATTCCACAGTACTACATAGAGCCATGACTACATGGAACTCTATTCCACAGTACTACATAGAGCCATGACTACATGGAACTCTATTCCACAGTACTACATAGAGCCATGACTACATGGAACTCTATTCCACAGTACTACATAGAGCCATGACTACATGGAACTATATTCCACAGTACTACATAGAGCCATGACTACATGGAACTATATTCCACAGTACTACATAGAGCCATGACTACATGGAACTATATTCCACAGTACTACATAGAGCCATGACTACATGGAACTCTATTCCACAGTACTACATAGAGCCATGACTACATGGAACTCTATTCCACAGTACTACATAGAGCCATGACTACATGGAACTCTATTCCACAGTACTACATAGAGCCATGACTACATGGAACTCTATTCCACAGTACTACATAGAGCCATGACTACATGGAACTCTATTCCACAGTACTACATAGAGCCATGACTACATGGAACTCTATTCCACAGTACTACATAGAGACATGACTACATGGAACTCTATTCCACAGTACTACATAGAGACATGACTACATGGAACTCTATTCCACAGTACTACATAGAGCCATGACTACATGGAACTCTATTCCACAGTACTACATAGAGCCATGACTACATGGAACTCTATTCCACAGTACTACATAGAGCCATGACTACATGGAACTCTATTCCACAGTACTACATAGAGCCATGACTACATGGAACTCTATTCCACAGTACTACATAGAGCCATGACTACATGGAACTCTATTCCACAGTACTACATAGAGCCATGACTACATGGAACTCTATTCCACAGTACTACATAGAGCCATGACTACATGGAACTCTATTCCACAGTACTACATAGAGCCATGACTACATGGAACTCTATTCCACAGTACTACATAGAGCCATGACTACATGGAACTCTATTCCACAGTACTACATAGAGCCATGACTACATGGAACTCTATTCCACAGTACTACATAGAGCCATGACTACATGGAACTCTATTCCACAGTACTACATAGAGACATGACTACATGGAACTCTATTCCACAGTACTACATAGAGACATGACTACATGGAACTCTATTCCACAGTACTACATAGAGACATGACTACATGGAACTCTATTCCACAGTACTACATAGAGCCATGACTACATGGAACTCTATTCCACAGTACTACATAGAGCCATGACTACATGGAACTCTATTCCACAGTACTACATAGAGCCATGACTACATGGAACTCTATTCCACAGTACTACATAGAGCCATGACTACATGGACCTCTATTCCACAGTACTACATAGAGCCATGACTACATGGAACTCTATTCCACAGTACTACATAGAGCCATGACTACATGGAACTCTATTCCACAGTACTACATAGAGCCATGACTACATGGACCTCTATTCCACAGTACTACATAGAGCCATGACTACATGGAACTCTATTCCACAGTACTACATAGAGCCATGACTACATGGAACTCTATTCCACAGTACTACATAGAGCCATGACTACATGGAACTCTATTCCACAGTACTACATAGAGCCATGACTACATGGAACTCTATTCCACAGTACTACATAGAGCCATGACTACATGGAACTCTATTCCACAGTACTACATAGAGACATGACTACATGGAACTCTATTCCACAGTACTACATAGAGACATGACTACATGGAACTCTATTCCACAGTACTACATAGAGCCATGACTACATGGACCTCTATTCCACAGTACTACATAGAGCCATGACACACATGTACATGATATACATGGTAGTGGAGTAGGGGCCTGAGGGCACATACTTAATGTGTTGTGAATGTATTGTAATGTTTTTAAAATTGTATAACTGCCTTAATGTTGCTGGACCCCAGGAAGAGTAGCTGCTGCCTTGGCAGGAAGTAATGGGGATCCATAATAAACCCCAGGAAGAGTAGCTGCTGCCTTGGCAGGAAGTAATGGGGATCCATAATAAACCCCAGGAATAGTAGCTGCTGCAGGAACTAATGGGGATCCATAACAAACCCCAGGAAGAGTAGCTGCTGCAGGAACTAATGGGGATCCATAACAAACCCCAGGAAGAGTAGCTGCTGCATTGGCAGGAAGTAAAGGGGATCCATAATAAACCCCAGGAATAGTAGCTGCTGCCTTGGCAGGAAGTAATGGGGATCCATAATAAACCCCAAGAAGAGTAGCTGCTGCCTTGGCAGGAAGTAATGGGGATCCATAATAAACCCCAGGAAGAGTAGCTGCTGCCTTGGCAGGAACTAATGGTGATCCATAATAAACCCCAGGAAGAGTAGCTGCTGCCTTGGCAGGAAGTAATGGGGATCCATAATAAACCCCAGGAAGAGTAGCTGCTGCAGGAACTAATGGGGATCCATAACAAACCCCAGGAAGAGTAGCTGCTGCATTGGCAGGAAGTAATGGGGATCCATAATAAACCCCATGAAGAGTAGCTGCTGCAGGAACTAATGGGGATCCATAACAAACCCCAGGAAGAGTAGCTGCTGCATTGGCAGGAAGTAAAGGGGATCCATAATAAACCCCAGGAAGAGTAGCTGCTGCCTTGGCAGGAATTAATGGGGATCCATAATAAACCCCAGGAATAGTAGCTGCTGCATTGGCAGGAAGTAAAGGGGATCCATAATAAACCCCAGGAATAGTAGCTGCTGCATTGGCAGGAAGTAATGGTGATCCATAATAAACCCCAGGAATAGTAGCTGCTGCATTGGCAGGAAGTAAAGGGATCCATAATAAACCCCAGGAATAGTAGCTGCTGCATTGGCAGGAAGTAATGGGGATCCATAATAAACCCCAGGAAGAGTAGCTGCTGCCTTGGCAGGAAGTAAAGGGGATCCATAATAAACCCCAGGAATAGTAGCTGCTGCCTTGGCAGGAACTAATGGGGATCCATAATAAACCCCAGGAAGAGTAGCTGCTGCCTTGGCAGGAAGTAATGGGGATCCATAATAAACCCCAGGAAGAGTAGCTGCTGCCTTGGCAGGAACTAATGGGGATCCATAATAAACCCCAGGAAGAGTAGCTGCTGCCTTGACAGGAACTAATGGTGATCCATAATAAACCCCAGGGAGAGTAGCTGCTGCATTGACAGGAACTAATGGGGATCCATAATACACCCCAGGAAGAGTAGCTGCTGCCTTGGCAGGAACTAATGGGGATCCATAATAAACCCCAAGAAGAGTAGCTGCTGCATTGGCAGGAACTAATGGGGATCCATAATAAACCCCAGGAAGAGTAGCTGCTGCATTGGCAGGAACTAATGGGGATCCATAATAAACCCCAGGAATAGTAGCTGCTGCATTGGCAGGAAGTAAAGGGGATCCATAATAAACCCCAGGAATAGTAGCTGCTGCATTGGCAGGAAGTAATGGTGATCCATAATAAACCCCAGGAATAGTAGCTGCTGCATTGGCAGGAAGTAAAGGGGATCCATAATAAACCCCAGGAATAGTAGCTGCTGCATTGGCAGGAAGTAATGGGGATCCATAATAAACCCCAGGAAGAGTAGCTGCTGCCTTGGCAGGAAGTAAAGGGGATCCATCATAAACCCCAGGAATAGTAGCTGCTGCCTTGGCAGGAACTAATGGGGATCCATAATAAACCCCAGGAAGAGTAGCTGCTGCCTTGGCAGGAAGTAATGGGGATCCATAATAAACCCCCAGGAAGAGTAGCTGCTGCCTTGGCAGGAACTAATGGGGATCCATAATAAACCCCAGGAAGAGTAGCTGCTGCCTTGACAGGAACTAATGGTGATCCATAATAAACCCCAGGGAGAGTAGCTGCTGCATTGACAGGAACTAATGGGGATCCATAATACACCCCAGGAAGAGTAGCTGCTGCCTTGGCAGGAACTAATGGGGATCCATAATAAACCCCAAGAAGAGTAGCTGCTGCATTGGCAGGAACTAATGGGGATCCATAATAAACCCCAGGAAGAGTAGCTGCTGCATTGGCAGGAAGTAATGGGGATCCATAATAAATACAAATACACACACACACTACCTACACACACACACTACCTACACACACACACTACCTACACACACACACTACCTACACACACACACACACACTACCTACACGCACACACTACCTACACGCACACACTACCTACACACACATAAACACATGCGCACACACACACACACACAGGTCTACTGTACTGGTAACACACATTCCCAGTTCTTGATGCTGATTGGTTAACCTCTAGGTTCTGGCCACCACTCAGTGATGCCCTACAGGAAGCTCCACCCAGTGCGTCAGTTTGTCCGATGGCTGCGGAGCGTGGATGACAGACAGGTGCTGAGCAGGGCTGTGGTTGGTGGATACTTCATCTACCCGCCCCCTCCCGTCTCCCTGGAAGCCTACATGAAGAACAGAAAAGGTAGGACTGAGTTTCTAGTTTATCCAGGTTAGTTGACTGTAAATTCAGCAAAAAAGGCCCTTTTTCAGGACCCAGTCTTTCAAAGATAATTAGTAAAAATCCAAATAACTTCACAGATCTTCATTGTAAAGGGTTTAAACACCGTTTCCCATGATTGTTCAATGAACCTGCACCTGTGGAACGGTCATTAAGACACTAACAGCTTACAGACTGTAGGCAATTAAGGTCACAGTTATGAAAACTTAGGACACCAAAAGAGGCCTTACTACTGACTCTGATAAACACCAAAAGAAAGATGCCCAGGATCCATGTTCATCTGCGTGAACGTGTCTTAGGCATGCTGCAAGGAGGCATGAGGACTGCAGATGTGGCCAGGGCAATACATTGCAATGTCCTGTGAGACGCCTAAGGGAGAAAAAAAAAAGTATTCAATGGAAAGTCAAATTGTATGCTCCGAATACAACAGGTGAAATATATGAGCACTTAACCAACAATGCAATTAAAAAAAAGAGAATAAGAGTAAGGAATAAAAGTAACAAGTAATTAAAGAGCAGTAAAATAACAACAGCGAGACTTTATACAGTCAATGTGGAGGCAATATACAGGGTATTACAGTACAGAGTCAATGTGGAGGCTATATACAGGGTATTACGGTACAGAGTCAATGTGGAGGCTATATACAGGGGGTACCGGTACAGAGTCAATGTGGAGGCTATATACAGGGTATTACGGTACAGAGTCAATGTGGAGGCTATATACAGGGGGTACCGGTACAGAGTCCAAGTGGAGACTATATACAGGGTGTTACGGTACAGAGTCAATGTGGAGACTATATACAGGGTATTACGGTACAGAGTCAATGTGGAGGCTATATACAGGGTGTTACGGTACAGAGTCAATGTGGAGGCTATATACAGGGGGTACCAGTACAGAGTCAATGTGGAGGCTATATACAGGGGGTACCGGTACAGAGTCAATATGGAGGCTATATACAGGGTATTACGGTACAGAGTCAATGTGGAGGCTATATACAGGGTATTACGGTACAGAGTCAATGTGGAGGCTATATACAGGGTGTTGCGGTACATGGTCAATGTGGAGACTATATACAGGGTATTACGGTACAGAGTCAATGTGGAGGCTATATACAGGGGGTACTGGTACAGAGTCAATGTGGAGGCTATATACAGGGTATTACGGTACAGAGTCAATGTGGAGGCTATATACAGGGTGTTACGGTACAGAGTCAATGTGGAGGCTATATACAGGGGGTACTGGTACAGAGTCAATGTGGAGGCTATATACAGGGGGTACCGGTACAGAGTCAATATGGAGGCTATATACAGGGTATTACGGTACAGAGTCAATGTGGAGGCTATATACAGGGTATTACGGTACAGAGTCAATGTGGAGGCTATATACAGAGTGTTACGGTACAGAGTCAATGTGGAGACTATATACAGGGTGTTACGGTACAGAGTCAATGTGGAGGCTATATACAGGGGGTACTGTTACAGAGTCAATGTGGAGGCTATATACAGGGGGTACCAGTACAGAGTCAATGTGGAGGCTATATACAGGGGGTACCGGTACAGAGTCAATGTGGAGGCTATATACAGGGGGTACCTGTACAGAGTCAATGTGGAGGCTAGTCAATGTGGAGGCTATATACAGGGTATTACGGTACAGAGTCAATGTGGAGACTATATACAGGGGGTACCTGTACAGAGTCAATGTGGAGGCTATATACAGGGGGTACCTGTACAGAGTCAATGTGGAGGCTATATACAGGGGGTACCTGTACAGAGTCAATGTGGAGGCTAGTCAATGTGGAGGCTATATACAGGGTATTACGGTACAGAGTCAATGTGGAGACTATATACAGGGTATTACGGTACAGAGTCAATGTGGAGACTATATACAGGGTATTACGGTACAGAGTCAATGTGGAGGCTATATACAGGGGGTACCAGTACAGAGTCAATGTGGAGGCTATATACAGGGTGTACCGGTACAGAGTCAATGTGGAGGCTATATACAGGGGGTACTGGTACAGAGTCAATGTGGAGGCTATACACAGGGTGTTACGGTACAGAGTCAGTGTGCGGGGGCACCGGTTAGTCGAGGTAATTGAGGTAATATCTACATGTAGGTAGATTTAAAGGGACTATTCATAGATAATAAACAGAGTAGCAGCAGCGTAAAAGAGGGGTTGTGGGGGGGCACACAATGCAAATAGTCCTGGTAACCATTTGGTTACCTATTCAGGAGTCTTATGGCTTGGGGGTAAAAACTGTTGAGAAGCCTTTTTGCCCTAGACTTGGCACTCCGGTACCGTTTGCCATGCGGTAGTAGAGAGAACAGTCTATGACTGGAGTGGTTTGAGGTCTTTGACAATTTTTCGGGCCTTCCTCTGACACCGCCTGGTATAGATGGATGGCAGGAAGCTTGGCCCCAGTGATGTACTGGGCCGTACGCACTACCCTCTGTTGTGCTTTGCGGTCGGAGGCCGAGCAGTTGTCATACCAGGCAGTGATGCAACCAGTCAGGATGCTCTCGATGGTAGATACCCCCAAGCCATAAGACTCCTGAACAGGTAACCTGTTTACCCGGACTATTTGCATTGTGTACCCTCTTTTACGCTACTGCTACTCTCTGTTCATCATATATGCATAGTCACTTTAGGCATATATACATGTACATGCTACCTCAATCAGCCTGAATAACTGTCAGAATGGAGCCTTGCAACTCTTTTTTCAATTGTCTTTTCACTGTTGTTTTTTTTCTTTACTTACCTACACACACACACCTTTTTTTCGCACATTGTAAGTAAGTGATTCACTGTAAGGTCTGACCTGTTATATTCGGCTCACGTGACAAATAAACTTTGATGTCTTAATTAGCTTACTCTGGATTTCCAGCTCATAGATACAGCACCAGTCAAAAGTTTGGACACCTCATTCCAGGGTTTTTCTTTATTTTTACTATCTTCTACATTGTAGAATAATAGTGAAGACATCAAAACTATGTAATAACACATATGGAATCATGTAGTAACCAAACAAAAGTGTTAAACAAATCAACATATATTTGAGATTCTTCAAAGTTGCCACCCTTTACCTTGATGTCAGCTTTGCACACGTTTATATTTTTGTTCAGGTCTTCTGTCTCTTACTATGTGTGTAGGTGAACTAGGCCTGCTGAGAGGGGCGGAGCTGAAGTGGGAGGTGGAGCGACTTCAGTACAGAGAGAGACGAAGCTTCTGTATCCAGGCAACCATCACCATGGTTACTCACTGCCATAGAGGAAAGGTAACTAACACACTTCCCAGGACCACCCGTAAAATGTACGCATTCATGATTAAGTTGCTTTGGATAAAAGGGTCTGCTAAATGGCCTTTGTTATTCAGGTGGTTGGTTCACCCATTCCTACAGTATGGGGAAGGGGAAGGGTTAGGGGTTGGGGTTAGGGTTAGGGGGTTAGGGTTAAGGGTTAGGGGTAGGGGGCTTAGGGTTGGGATTAGGGTTGGGATTAGGGTTAGGGGGGGTTAGGGTTAGGGGTTAAGGGTTAGGGGTTAACATGACCTTTATGAAATATAAAGCCTCTTGTCTTTTTTTTTTTTACATAAATGCTTCAAAATTCACAACAAGTGACGTTAACTGATTTAAGATTATCTCCTAAAACAAAACGTAAAGTATCTCCTAAGCCTGTGTTTTCTACCGACCTTATTTTCAGTGTTTATCCCCCTAAATGACAAAAAAAAACTACATTTCCCCATAGGCTTTGTCTAACCATGGTGGAGTTGGTGCCTACAAAAAGAAGCCATTATTGCTCTTATTTAGTTAGAACATACAGACTATCATTCTGTCTCCTTTAGGAAGACCAGTGTCTAGTGTGGACAGACAGACCTGCTGCTTTCTCTCCTCGTATATATCCCTCCTCTCCTCGTATCTCTCCCTCCTCCCCTCGTATCTCTCCCTCCTCCCCTCGTATCTCTCCCTCCTCCCCTCGTATCTCTCCCTCCTCCCCTCGTATCTCTCCCCCTCCCCTCGTATCTCTCCCTCTTCCCCTCGTATCTCTCCCTCTTCCCCTCGTATCTCTCCCTCCTCCCCTCGTATCTCTCCCTCCTCCCCTCGTATCTCTCCCTCCTCCCCACGTATCTCTCCCTCCTCCCCTCGTATCTCTCCCTCCTCCCCTCGTATCTCTCCCTCCTCTCCTCGTATGTCTCCCTCCTCCCCTCGTCTCCCTCCCTCCTCTCCAGGCTCGTCGGTCAAATTGAGTCCCAGCCTTCTGATGCTGAGAGCAGGGTAAGACGCACACTGCTGTATAGAGTAATGGGGTTGGTTGTTATTATGTATGTATTATTACGCTGCTGTATAGAGTAATGGGGTTGGTTGTTATGGATCTATTACGCTGCTGTATAGAGTAATGGGGTTGGTTGTTATTATGTATATATTATTACACTGCTGTATAGAGTAATGGGGTTGGTTGTTATTATGTATATATTATTACACTGCTGTATAGAGTAATGGGGTTGGTTGTTATTATGTATATATTATTACACTGCTGTATAGAGTAATGGGGTTGGTTGTTATTATGTATATATTATTACACTGCTGTATAGAGTAATGGGGTTGGTTGTTATTGTGTATATATCATCACACTGCTGTATAGAGTAATGGGGTTGGTTGTTATTATACTGCTGTATAGAGTAATGGGGTTGGTTGTTAATATGTATAATCACACTCCTGTATAGAGTAATGGGGTTGGTTGTTATTTATATATTATCACACTGCTGTATAGAGTAATGGGGTTGGTTGTTATTATGTATATATTATTGTGTGTTATGGGTTAGGTGTTATTATGTATATATTATTGTGTGTTGTAGGTTAGGCGTTATTATGTATATATTATTGTGTGTTGTAGGTTAGGACTCGGCAACGGTAAATCCCCAAAGAGAAAACTTTTCAGCAGTGCTGGACCCCCCAGGAAGAGGTGTGTAAATATATAGTGTGCGCATATACAGTGGGGAGAACAAGTATTTGATACACTGCCGATTTTGCAGGTTTACCTACTTACAAAGCATGTAGAGGTCTGTAATTTGTATCATAGGTACACTTCAACTGTGAGAGACGGAATCTAAAACAAAAATCCAGAAAATTACATTGTATGATTTTTAAGTAATTAATTTGCAAAGAAAAAGCCATATCTCAGACTGGCCAATAAAAATGAAGATTAAGATGGGAAAAAGAACACAGACACTGGACAGAGGAACTCTGACTAGAAGGCCAGCATCCCGAAGTCACCTCTTCACTGTTGACGTTGAGACTGGACAGAGGAACTCTGCCTAGAAGGCCAGCATCCCGGAGTCGCCTCTTCACTGTTGACATTGAGACTGGACAGAGGAACTCTGCCTAGAAGGCCAGCATCCCGGAGTCGCCTCTTCACTGTTGACGTTGAGACTGGACAGAGGAACTCTGCCTAGAAGGCCAGCATCCCGGAGTCGCCTCTTCACTGTTGACGTTGAGACTGGACAGAGGAATTCTGCCAGCATCCTGGAGTCGCCTCTTCACTGTTGACGGTGAGACTGGACAGAGGAACTCTACCAAGAAGGGCAGCATCCCGGAGTCGCCTCTTCACTGTTGACGTTGAGACTGGTGTTCAGGGCATTCGGAAAGTATTCAGACCACTTGACTTTTTCTACATTTTGTTACTTTACAGCCTTATTCTAAAATGGATTAAATTGTTTTTGTTCCTCATCAATCTACACACAATACCCCAAAAAGCAAAAACAGGTTTTCAGATTTTTTTGCATATGTATTAAAAATAAAAAACTGAAACATCACATTTACGTTTTTTATTTTATTTCAGTTTTTATTTTATGTCACTAAGTCAGTTAAGAACAAATTCTTATTTACAATGACAGCCTACCAAAAGGAGAAAGACCTCCTACCGGGATGGGGGCATTAAAAATATAGATATAAATACAGGGCAAAACACACATCACAACACTACATATAAGACAGCAAGGCAGCAACACATGACAACACAGCATAGTAGCAAGAACAACATGGCACAAATATTATTGGGCACAGACACCAGCACAAAGGGCAAGAAGGTAGAGACAAAAATACATCACGTGACGCGTGCTTTGTTGAAGCACCTCTGGCAGTGATTACAATGTGCTTAGGGTCGTTGTCCTTTTGGAAGGTGAACCTTCGCCCCAGTCTGAGGTCCTGAGCACACTGGAGCAGGTTTTCATCAAGGATCTCCCTGTACTTTTCTCCGTTCATCTTTCCATCGATCCTGACTAGTCTCCCAGTCCCTGCTGCTTAAAAACATACCCACAGCATAATGCTGCCACCACCATGCTTCACCGTAGGGATGGTGCCAGGTTTCCTCCAGATGTGACACTTGGCATTCTGGATGGTTTGTCCTTCTGGAACGTTCTCCTATCTCCACAGAGGAACTCTGGAGCAAGGGTTCTCGCTCAGACCAAGCCCCTTCTCTTCTCCCCCGGTTGCTCAGTTTGGCCGGGTGGTCAGCTCTAGGAAGAGTCTTGGTGGTACCAAACTTCTTCCATTTAAGAATGATGGAGGCCACTGTGTTCTTGGGGACCTTCAATGCTGCAGACATTGTTTGGTACCCGTCTCCAGATCTGTGCCTCAACACAATCCTGTCTCGGACCTCTACAGACAATTCCTTCGACCTCATGTCTTGGTTTTTGCTCTGACATGACTGTCAACTGTGGGACCTTATATGGACAGGTGTGTGCCTTTTCAAATCATGTCCAATCAATTGAATTTACCACAGGTGGACTCCAATCAAGTTGCAGAAACATCAAATCTCATAGCAAAGGATCTGAATACTTATGTAAATAAGGTATTTCTGTGTTTATTTTGTTATTTAGGGGTATTTTATGTAGATTGATGAGGGAAAACATTTTAATCGGTTTTAGAATAAGGCTGTAACAGAACAAAATGTGGAATAAGTCAAGGGATATGAATACTTTTCTAATGCAGTGTGTATGTATTGTGTGTGTGTGTGTATATAATGTGTGTGTGTCTCACCTGTTCTCTGTTGTTTTCTGTAGACTGACTCTAGGGACCCATCCAGAGGAGGAGACCGACACAGGAACAGGTCAGACTGATTAGTAATGTAGTAATACACAGGTCAGACTGATTAGTAATGTAGTAATACACAGGTCAGACTGATTAGTAATGTAGTAGTACAGATGTCAGACTGATTAGTAATGCAGTAGTACACAGGTCAGACTGATTAGTAATGTTGTAGTACACAGGTCAGACTTAGTAATGTTGTAGTACACATGTCAGACTGATTAGTAATGCAGTCGTACACAGGTCAGACTGATTAGTAATGTAGTAGTACAGATGTCAGACTGATTAGTAATGCAGTAGTACACAGGTCAGACTGATTAGTAATGTTGTAGTACACATGTCAGATGGATTAGTAATGTAGTAATACACAGGTCAGACGGATTAGTAATGTAGTAGTACACAGGTCAGACTGATTAGTAATGTAGTAATACACAGGTCAGACTGATTAGTAATGTAGTAATACACAGGCCGAATTGATTAGTAATGCAGTAGTACACATGTCAGACTGATTAGTAATGCAGTAGTACACAGGTTGGACTGATTAGTAATGTAGTAGTACACAGGTCAGACTGATTAGTAATGTAGTAATACACAGGTCTGACTGATTAGTAATGTAGTAGTACAGATGTCAGACTGATTAGTAATGCAGTAGTACACAGGTCAGACTGATTAGTAATGTTGTAGTACACAGGTCAGACTGATTAGTAATGTTGTAGTACACATGTCAGACTGATTAGTAATGCAGTCGTACACAGGTCAGACTGATTAGTAATGTAGTATTACACAGGTCAGACTGATTAGTAATGTAGTAGTACAGATGTCAGACTGATTAGTAATGCAGTAGTACACAGGTCAGACTGATTAGTAATGATGTAGTACACATGTCAGACGGATTAGTAATGTAGTAATACACAGGTCAGACGGATTAGTAATGTAGTAGTACACAGGTCAGACTGATTAGTAATGTAGTAATACACAGGTCAGACTGATTAGTAATGTAGTAATACACAGGCCGAATTGATTAGTAATGCAGTAGTACACATGTCAGACTGATTAGTAATGCAGTAGTACACAGGTCGGACTGATTATTAATGCAGTAGTACAGATGTCAGACTGATTAGTAATGCAGTAGTACACAGGTCAGACTGATTAGTAATGTAGTAGTACACAGGTCAGACTGATTAGTAATACACAGGTCAGACTGATTAGTAATGTAGTAATACACAGGTCTGACTGATTAGTAATGTAGTAGTACAGATGTCAGACTGATTAGTAATGCAGTAGTACACAGGTCAGACTGATTAGTAATGCAGTAGTACACAGGTCAGACTGATTAGTAATGTTGTAGTACACATGTCAGACTGATTAGTAATGCAGTCGTACACAGGTCAGACTGATTAGTAATGTTGTAGTACACATGTCAGACGGATTAATAATGTAGTAATACACAGGTCAGACGGATTAGTAATGTAGTAGTACACAGGTCAGACTGATAAGTAATACACAGGTCAGACTGATTAGTAATGGAGTAATACGCAGGTCAGATGGATTAGTTATACACAGGTCAGACTGATTAGTAATGTAGTAATACACAGGTCAGACTGATTAGTAATGTAGTAATACACAGGTCAGACTGATTAGTAATGCAGTAGTACACAGGTCAGACTGATTAGTAATGCAGTAGTACACAGGTCAGACTGATTAGTAATGCAGTAGTACACAGGTCAGACTGATTAGTAATGCAGTAGTACACAGGTCAGACTGATTAGTAATGTTGTAGTACACAGGTCAGACTGATTAGTAATGTTGTAGTACACATGTCAGACTGATTAGTAATGCAGTCGTACACAGGTCAGACTGATTAGTAATGTAGTATTACACAGGTCAGACTGATTAGTAATGTAGTAGTACAGATGTCAGACTGATTAGTAATGCAGTAGTACACAGGTCAGACTGATTAGTAATGTTGTAGTACACATGTCAGACGGATTAGTAATGTAGTAATACACAGGTCAGACGGATTAGTAATGTAGTAGTACACAGGTCAGACTGATTAGTAATGTAGTAATACACAGGTCAGACTGATTAGTAATGTAGTAATACACAGGCCGAATTGATTAGTAATGCAGTAGTACACATGTCAGACTGATTAGTAATGCAGTAGTACACAGGTCGGACTGATTATTAATGCAGTAGTACAGATGTCAGACTGATTAGTAATGCAGTAGTACACAGGTCAGACTGATTAGTAATGTAGTAGTACACAGGTCAGACTGATTAGTAATACACAGGTCAGACTGATTAGTAATGTAGTAATACACAGGTCTGACTGATTAGTAATGTAGTAGTACAGATGTCAGACTGATTAGTAATGCAGTCGTACACAGGTCAGACTGATTAGTAATGTTGTAGTACACATGTCAGACGGATTAGTAATGTAGTAATACACAGGTCAGACGGATTAGTAATGTAGTAGTACACAGGTCAGACTGATTAGTAATGTAGTAATACACAGGTTAGACTGATTAGTAATGTAGTAATACACAGGCCGAATTGATTAGTAATGCAGTAGTACACATGTCAGACTGATTAGTAATGCAGTAGTACACAGGTTGGACAGATTATTAATGCAGTAGTACAGATGTCAGACTGATTAGTAATGCAGTAGTACACAGGTCAGACTGATTAGTAATGTAGTAGTACACAGGTCAGACTGATTAGTAATACACAGGTCAGACTGATTAATGTCGTAATACACAGGTCAGACTGATTAGTAATGTAGTAGTACAGATGTCAGACTGATTAGTAATGCAGTAGTACACAGGTCAGACTGATTAGTAATGTAGAAGTACACAGGTCAGACTGATTAGTAATGTAGTAGTACACAGGTCAGACTGATTAATGTAGTAAAACACAAGTCAGACTGATTAGTAATGTAGTAATACACAGGTCAGACTGATTAGTAATGTAGAAGTACACAGGTCAGACTGATTAGTAATGTAGTAGTACACAGGTCAGACTGATTAATGTAGTAAAACACAGGTCAGACTGATTAGTAATGTAGTAATACACAGGTCAGACTGATTAGTAATGCAGTAGTACACAGGTCAGACTGATTAGTAATGTAGTAGTACACAGGTCAGACTGATTAGTAATGCAGTAGTACAGATGTCAGACTGATTAGTAATGTAGTAGTACACAGGTCAGACTGATTAATAATGTAGTAATACACAGGTCAGACTGATAAGTAATACACAGGTCAGACTGATTAGTAATGGAGTAATACGCAGGTCAGATGGATTAGTTATACACAGGTCAGACTGATTAGTAATGTAGTAATACACAGGTCAGACTGATTAGTAATGTAGTAGTACACAGGTCAGACTGATTAGTAATGCAGTAGTACACAGGTCAGACTGATTAGTAATGTAGTAATACACAGGTCAGACTGATTAGTAATACACAGGCAAGACTGATTAGTAATGTAGTAATACACATGTCAGACTGATTAGTAATGTAGTAGTACACAGGTCAGACTGATTAGTAATGCAGTAGTACAGATGTCAGACTGATTAGTAATGCAGTAGTACACAGGTCAGAGTGATTAGTAATGTAGTAGTACACAGGTCAGACTGATTAGTAATGCACAGGTCAGACTGATTAGTAATACACAGGTCAGACTGATTAATGTAGTAATACACAGGTCAGACTGATTAGTAATGTAGTAGTACACAGGTCAGACTGATTAATGTAGTAAAACACAGGTCAGACTGATTAGTAATGTAGTAATACACAGGTCAGACTGATTAGTAATGTAGTAGTACACAGGTCAGACTGATTAGTAATGTAGTAGTACACAGGTCAGACTGATTAATGTAGTAAAACACAGGTCAGACTGATTAGTAATGTAGCAATACACAGGTCAGACTGATTAGTAATGGAGTAATACGCAGGTCAGACTGATTAGTAATGTAGTAGTACACAGGTCAGACTGATTGGTAATGCAGTAGTACACAGGTCAGACTGATTAGTAATGCAGTAGTACATAGGTCAGACTGATTAGTAATGTAGTAATACACCGGTCAGACTGATTAGTAATACACAGGTCAGACTGATTAGTAATGTAGTAATACACATGTCAGACTGATTAGTAATGTAGTAGTACACAGGTCAGACTGATTAGTAATGCAGTAGTACAGATGTCAGACTGATTAGTAATGCAGTAGTACACAGGTCAGAGTGATTAGTAATGTAGTAGTACACAGGTCAGACTGATTAGTAATACACAGGTCAGACTGATTAGTAATACACAGGTCAGACTGATTAGTGTAGTAATACACAGGTCAGACTGATTAGTAATGTAGTAGTACACAGGTCAGACTGATTAATGTAGTAAAACACATGTCAGACTGATTAGTAATGTAGTAATACACAGGTCAGACTGATTAGTAATGTAGTAGTACACAGGTCAGACTGATTAGTAATGTAGTAGTACACAGGTCAGACTGATTAATGTAGTAAAACACAGGTCAGACTGATTAGTAATGTAGTAATACACAGGTCAGACTGATTAGTAATGCAGTAGTACACAGGTCAGACTGATTAGTAATGTAGTAGTACACAGGTCAGACTGATTCGTAATGCAGTAGTACATATGTCAGACTGATTAGTAATGTAGTAGTACACAGGTCAGACTGATTAATAATGTAGTAATACACAGGTCAGACTGATAAGTAATACACAGGTCAGACTGATTAGTAATGGAGTAATACACAGGTCAGATGGATTAGTTATACACAGGTCAGACTGATTAGTAATGTAGTAATACACAGGTCAGACTGATTAGTAATGTAGTAATACACAGGTCAGACTGATTAGTAATGTAGTAGTACACAGGTCAGACTGATTAGTAATGCAGTAGTACACAGGTCAGACTGATTAGTAATGCAGTAGTACACAGGTCAGACTGATTAGTAATGTAGTAATACACAGGTCAGACTGATTAGTAATACACAGGTCAGACTGATTAGTAATGTAGTAATACACATGTCAGACTGATTAGTAATGTAGTAGTACACAGGTCAGACTGATTAGTAATGTAGTAGTACACAGGTCAGACTGATTAGTAATGTAGTAATACACAGGTCAGACTGATTAGTAATGTAGTAATACACAGGTCAGACTGATTTTAGAGGAACAGAACCCGGTAGTAAGGTTGTAGTAGTGTTGTAGTAACATTGTAGTTGTAACATGTCTCAAAGGGCAATCTGTAGTAAGGTTGTAGAAACGTTGTAGTTGTAACATGTCTGTAGTAAGGTTGTAGTAACGTTGCAGTTATAACATGTCTCAAATGGCAGTCTGTAGTAATGTTGTAGGAAGGTTATCGTAACATTGTAGTTGTAACAGGTCTCAAAGGGCAGTCTGTATTAAGGTTGTATTTATGTTGTAGTTGTAACATGGTTGTAGTAGGGTTGTAGTTGTAACATGTCTCAAAGGGCAGTCAGTAGTAAGGTTGTAGTAGAGGTTCTAGTTGTAACATGTTTCAAATGGCAGTCTGTAGTAAGGTTGTAGTAGTGTTGTTGTAAGGGTGTAGTTGTAACATGTCTGTAGTAAGGTTGTAGTAGTGTTGTAGTAAGGGTGTAGTTGTAACATGTCTGTAGTAAGGTTGTAGTAACGTTGTTGTTGTAACATATCTCAAAGGGCAGTCTGTAGTAAGGTTGTAGTAGTGTTGTAGTAAGGGTGTAGTTGTAACATGTCTGTAGTAAGGTTGTAGTAAGGGTGTAGTTGTAACGTTGTTGTTGTAGCATGTCTCAAAGGGCAGTCGATAAATGGTATAAATGGTGATAAATGATATAATGGTGATAAATGATATCAATAATTATCTAGGTAATTACTTCCCTCAATAACCACATAAAAATGTTGATATAGAATAATTAGGTACAGCAGTCCATTTCACCTCTGACGCAGCAGGAAGGTGCAGAGAAATGACAAAAGGCACGTGGAGAGATATACGCCCACTAAAAACCACTTAGCACCTCGAGTGATGGAGTAGCCTCTATTAACCACTAAATGAGTGATGGAGTAGCCACTATTAACCATTATTAACCACTAAATGAGTGATGGAGTAGACACTGTTAACCACTAAATGAGTGATGGAGTAGCCACTATTAACCACTAAATGAGTGATGGAGTAGACACTATTAACCACTAAATGAGTGATGGAGTAGCCACTATTAACCACTAAATGGGTGTAACGGTTTTCTACTGTCTCCTCCTCGGACGAGGAGGTGTAGCAAAGATCGGACCAAAATGCAGCGTGTAGATTGCGATCCATGTTTAATCAAACAAACGTAACACGAATACACACAAAACACTACAAAACAATAAACGTAACGAAAACCGAAACAGCCTATACTTGTGTCAACTAACACAGCGACAGGAACAAAGACACTAAGGACAATCACGCACACCAAACTCAAAGAATATGGCTGCCTAAATATGGTTCCCAATCAGAGACAACGATAAACACCTGCCTCTGATTGAGAACCACTTCAGACAGCCATAGACTTATCTAGAACACCCCACTAGCTACAATCCCCCATATATACACACCACATACAAAAACCCATGCCACACCCTGGCCTGACCCAATAAATAAAGATAAACACAAAATACTTCGACCAGGGCGTGACAATGGGTGATGGAGTAGTCACTATTAACCACAAAATGAGTGATGGAGTAGCCACTATTAACCACTAAATGAGTGATGGAGTAGCCTCTATTAACCACTTAATGAGTGATGGAGTAGCCTCTATTAACCACTAAATGAGTGATGTAGGTGAAACGGTGGCTGTATCAGAGGGCAGTCTGTAGTAACAGTGTAGTTGTGACATCTCTCTGTCAGAGGGCAGTCTGTAGTAACAGTGTAGTTGTGACATCTCTCTGTCAGAGGGCAGTCTGTGGGAAGCTTCCATGGAGTTCCTGGAGACCAACTATGATGAAGATGAGGATGAGGATGATGATGATCAGGCCTTCCTCACGGCCCCCTCCTCTCCTGTCTCGTTGTTGGGTGGGTGTCGGCTGGGCCTGGCTCGCGTTGCCATGGAGACAGTGCCCCTACAGTACTGCCCGGCGTCCAGGGAGGAACAGGCGGTTGCCGTGGAGATGCAGACAGGAGAGTTCCAGAACCTTCGGTGTTGTAGAAGTCTCGAGAGCTACAGCCCTACAGTGAGCTACACCCAGACTGGACACTACACACTCACACTCAGAGGTACACACATGTACATGGTTTTGATTCATTTACATTTAAATTGCTCCCTTGCAAAATAGGTTTCTTTCCCTGGTTAAATGATTTATCCCTCACACCTTCCTAACTTCCCTCCCTCTGTCTCTCCATCGCTCCATCTCTCTGTCGCTGTCTCTCCATCCCTCCATCTCTGTCTCTCTGTCTCTCTCTGTCTCTCCATCCCTCCATCTGTCTCTGTCTCTCCATCTCTGTCTCTCCATCCCTCCATCTCCATCCCTCCATCTCCATCCCTCCATCCCTCCATCTCTCTGTCTCTCTGTCTGTCTCTCCATCCCTCCATCTCTCTCTCTGTCTCTCCATCCCTCCATCTCTCTCTCTCCATCCCGCCGTCTCTCCATCCCTCCATCTCTCTGTCTCTGTCTCTCCATCTCTGTCTCTGTCTCTCCATCTCTCTGTCTCTCTGTCTCTGTCTCTCCATCCCTCTGTCTCTGTCTCTCCATCCCTCCATCTCTCTGTCTCTGTCTGTCTCTCCATCCCTCCATCTCTCTAGCTTTATCTGACGGGGTGGTGGTCGATGCAGTGTTCCTACCTGGTAGCTCCGCTACCAGCACCCCTACAGGCCCCTCCCCTCCACATGGCCCCTCCCACTCCGACCACTGGTTCACCATCCTGACACACGGAGGCTTTTCCCCACACACACCTCCACCTGCACCAGGTAACACACACACCTCCACCTGCACCAGGTAACACACACACCTCCACCAGGTAACACACACACCTCCACCTGCACCAGGTAACACACACACCTCCACCTGCACCAGGTAACACACACACCTCCACCTGCACCAGGTAACACACACACCTCCACCTGCACCAGGTAACACACACACCTCCACCTGCACCAGGTAACACACACACCTGCACCTGATAACACACACACCTGCACCTGATAACACATACACCTCCACCTGCACCTGATAACACACACACCTCCACCTGCACCTGATAACACACACACCTCCACCTGCACCTGATAACACACACACCTCCACCTGCACCTGATAACACACACACCTCCACCTGCACCTGATAACACACACACCTCCACCTGCACCTGATAACACACACACCTCCACCTGCACCTGATAACACACACACCTCCACCTGCACCTGATAACACACACACCTCCACCTGCACCTGATAACACACACACTCCACCTGCACCTGATAACACACACACCTCCACCTGCACCAGGTAACACACACACCTCCACCTGCACCAGGTAACACACACACCTCCACCTCCACCTGGTAACACACACACTCCACCTGCACCAGGTAACACACACACCTCCACCTGCACCAGGTAACACACACACCTCCACCTGCACCAGGTAACACACACACCTCCACCTGCACCAGGTAACACACACACCTCCACCTGGTAACACACACCTCCACCTGCACCAGGTAACACACACACCTCCACCTGCACCTGATAACACACACACCTCCACCTGCACCTGATAACACACACCTCCACCTGGTAACACACACCTCCACCTGGTAACACACACCTCCACCTGGTAACACACACCTACACCTCCACCTGGTAACACGCACCTCCACCTGGTAACACACACCTCCACCTGGTAACACACACCTCCACCGGATAACACACACCTCCACCGGATAACACACACCTCCACCTCCACCTGGTAACACACATCTCCACCTGGTAACACACACCTCCACTTCCACCGGATAACACACTCCTCCACCTGGTAACACACACCCCTTCACCTGGTAACACACACCTCCACCTGGTAACACACACCTCCACCTGGTAACACACACCTCCACCTGATAACACACACCTCCACCTGGTAACACACACACCTCCACCTGGTAACACACACCTCCACCTGGTAACACACACCTCCACCTGGTAACACACACCTCCACCTGATAACACACACCTCCACCTGGTAACACACACCTCCACCTGGTAACACACACCTCCACCTGGTAACACACACCTCCACCTGGTAACACACACCTCCACCTGGTAAAAAACACCTCCACCTCCACCTGATAACACACACCAAAATAATGATTACTGTCCTCTTTCGTCCTATCCTAGCGGATCTGATCGCAACGGCCTCCCAGCTGGCCAATCAGAGGCTGGTGTGTGTTCTGGAGTTGTGTCTTCTGGGAGGAGACAGATTGGAGGTGGTCCTGAGTAGAGCCTTCCCTCTGAGAGACTGACCTCTTCATCATGCGTCATATTCAAGTCTAATCTACTGTATGTGGGAGTCAACTAAATGTTTGGCATTATATGATCTTAGCGAATCACACGATTGTAAGGTGTGGCTCCGAATCAAGAAACGTGCAGAGTGGGAGATGATTGGTTAAAGAAAAGCCAATGCGAAGCCTTTCTTGCTGATTTTCTATTGGTGACAGAATTTTTCCCTGACTTTTTCTATTGGTGAGTGAAGATGGCTTTTGTTCACGAGACTTTCCATGGAAGGAGAAAAGAGGAAGGAGGAATGACATTCCTAAAAGACTGAAACACACTTCCTTTCCCTCTCTCACACACACACACACTCACACACACTCCCTTTCTTTCTCTGACACACACACACTCTCACACACACCTGACTGTGCATTGTAAAGCCAGCTATTTTATGTTGTTTGAAACTGTGTTTTACAGGTGAAGGCTTAATAAAGTAAGTACTATGTATTAGGGTTACTAACAGGGTTAATAAACAGTACTATGTAGTAGGGTTACTAACAGGGTTAATAAACAGTAGGGTTACTAACAGGGTTAATAAACAGTAGGGTTACTAACAGGGTTAATAAACAGTAGGGTTACTAACAGGGTTAATAAACAGGGTTACTAACAGGGTTAATAGACAGTAGGGTTACTAACAGGGTTAATAAACAGTAGGGTTACGAACAGGGTTAATAAACAGTACTATGTAGTAGGGTTATTAACAGGGTTAAAAAACAGTAGGGTTATTAACAGGGTTAATGAACAGTAGGGTTATTAACAGGGTTAATAAACAGTAGGGTTATTAACAGGGTTAATAAACAGTAGGGTTATTAACAGGGTTAATAAACAGTAGGGTTATTAACAGGGTTAATAAACAGTAGGGTTATTAACAGGGTTAATAAACAGTAGGGTTATTAACAGGGTTAATAAACAGTAGGGTTATTAACAGGGTTAATAAACAGTAGGGTTATTAACAGGGTTAATAAACAGTAGGGTTATTAACAGGGTTAATAAACAGTAGGGTTATTAACAGGCTTAATAAACAGTAGGGTTATTAACAGGCTTAATAAACAGTAGGGTTATTAACAGGCTTAATAAACAGTAGGGTTATTAACAGGGTTAATAAACAGTAGGGTTATTAACAGGGTTAATAAACAGTAGGGTTATTAACAGGGTTAATAAACAGTAGGGTTATTAACAGGGTTAATAAACAGTAGGGTTATTAACAGGGTTAATGAACAGTCGGGTTATTAACAGGGTTAATGAACAGTAGGGTTATTAACAGGGTAAATAAACAGTACTATGTAGTAGGGTTACTAACAGGGTTAATGAACAGTAGGGTTACTAACAGGGTTAATAAACAGTACGGTTACTAACAGGGTTAATAAACAGTAAGGTTACTAACAGGGTTAATAAACGGTAGGGTTACTAACAGGGTTAATACACGGTAGGGTTATTAACAGGGTTAATACACGGTAGGGTTATTAACAGGGTTAATACACGGTAGGGTTATTAACAGGGTTAATACACGGTAGGGTTATTAACAGGGTTAATACACGGTGGGGTTATTAACAGGGTTAATACACGGTAGGGTTATTAACAGGGTTAATACACGGTAGGGTTATTAACAGGGTTAATACACGGTAGGGTTATTAACAGGGTTAATACACGGTAGGGTTATTAACAGGGTTAATACACGGTAGGGTTATTAACAGGGTTAATACACGGTAGGGTTATTAACAGGGTTAATACACGGTAGGGTTATTAACAGGGTTAATACACGGTAGGGTTATTAACAGGGTTAATACACGGCAGGGTTATTAACAGGGTCAATACACGGCAGGGTTACTAACAGGGTCAATACACGGCAGGGTTACTAACAGGGTCAATACACGGCAGGGTTACTAACAGGGTCAATGAACGGCAGGGTTACTAACAGGGTCAATGAACGGCAGGGTTACTAACAGGGTCAATGAACGGCAGGGTTACTAACAGGGTCAATGAACGGCAGGGTTACTAACAGGGTCAATGAACGGCAGGGTTACTAACAGGGTCAATGAACGGCAGGGTTACTAACAGGGTCAATGAACGGCAGGGTTACTAACAGGGCTAATGAACGGCAGGGTTACTAACAGGGCTAATGAACGGCAGGGTTACTAACAGGGCTAATGAACGGCAGGGTTGCTAACAGGGCTAATGAGCGGCAGGGTTGCTAACAGGGCTAATGAACGGCAGGGTTGCTAACAGGGCTAATGAACGGCAGGGTTGCTAACAGGGTTAATGAGCGGCAGGGTTGCTAACAGGGTTAATGAGCGGCAGGGTTGCTAACAGGGTTAATGAACGGCAGGGTTGCTAACAGGGTTAATGAACGGCAGGGTTGCTAACAGGGTTAATGAACGGCAGGGTTGCTAACAGGGTTAATGAGCGGCAGGGTTGCTAACAGGGTTAATGAACGGCAGGGTTGCTAACAGGGTTAATGAACGGCAGGGTTGCTAACAGGGTTAATGAACGGCAGGGTTGCTAACAGGGTTAATGAGCGGCAGGGTTGCTAACAGGGTTAATGAACGGCAGGGTTGCTAACAGGGTTAATGAGCGGCAGGGTTGCTAACAGGGTTAATGAGCGGCAGGGTTGCTAACAGGGTTAATGAACGGCAGGGTTGCTAACAGGGTTAATGAGCGGCAGGGTTGCTAACAGGGTTAATGAACGGCAGGGTTGCTAACAGGGTTAATGAGCGGCAGGGTTGCTAACAGGGTTAATGAACGGCAGGGTTGCTAACAGGGTTAATGAACGGCAGGGTTGCTAACAGGGTTAATGAACGGCAGGGTTGCTAACAGGGTTAATGAACGGCAGGGTTGCTAACAGGGTTAATGAACGGCAGGGTTGCTAACAGGGTTAATGAACGGCAGGGTTGCTAACAGGGTTAATGAACGGCAGGGTTGCTAACAGGGTTAATGAGCGGCAGGGTTGCTAACAGGGTTAATGAACGGCAGGGTTGCTAACAGGGTTAATGAACGGCAGGGTTGCTAACAGGGTTAATGAACGGCAGGGTTGCTAACAGGGTTAATGAACGGCA
This sequence comes from Oncorhynchus tshawytscha, assembly GCF_018296145.1. Lineage (NCBI taxonomy): Eukaryota > Metazoa > Chordata > Actinopteri > Salmoniformes > Salmonidae > Oncorhynchus > Oncorhynchus tshawytscha. The sequence continues at coordinate 50,255 of NC_056438.1, read as the reverse complement.
GGGTTGCTAACAGGGTTAATGAGCGGCAGGGTTGCTAACAGGGTTAATGAACGGCAGGGTTGCTAACAGGGTTAATGAACGGTAGGGTTATTAACAGGGTTAATAAACGGTAGGGTTATTAACAGTGTTAATGAACGGTAGGGTTATTAACAGGGTTAATAAACAGGGGTTACTAACATGGTTAATAAATAGTACTATGTATTAGGGTTACTAACAGGGTTAATAAACAGTAGGGTTACTAACAGGGTTAATAAACAGTAGGGTTATTAACAGGGTTAATGAACAGTTGGGTTCATTATTATTAACAGGAAAATGCTTCAACTCATGCACTTATCAAGAGAACATCCCGACTGCCTCTGATCTGGCGGACTCACTAAACACATTTTTACATTTTATTTCACCTCTATTTCACCAGGTAGGTTAGTTGAGAACAAGTTCTCATTTACAACTGTGACCTGGCCAAGATAAAGCAAAGCAGTGCGACACAAACAACAACACAGAGTTACACATAAACAAACATACAGTCAATAACACAATAGAAAAGTCTATGCAGTGTGTGCAGATGAGGTAGGATAACGGAGGTAAGGCAATAAATAGGCCATAGTGGCAAAATAATTACCATTTAGCAATTTAACACTGGAGGGATAGATGTGCAGAAGATGAATGTGCAAGTAGAGATACTGGGGTGCAAAGGAGCAAAATAAATCAAATAGATTACAGTATGGGGATGAGGTAGTTGGATGGGCTGTTTACAGATGGGCTCTGAACAGGTCCAGTGATCTGTGAGCTGGTGCTTAAAGTTAGTGAGGGAGATATGAGTCTCCAGCTTCAGTGATTTTTGCAGTTCGTTCCAGTCATTGGCAGCAGAGAACTGGAAGGAAGGTGGCCAAAGTTGGAATTGGCTTTGGGGATGACCAGTGAAATATACCTGCTGGGGCGCGTGCTACGGGTGGGAGTTTCTTTGGTGACCAGTGAAATATACCTGCTGGGGCGCGTGCTACGGGTGGGAGTTTCTATGGTGACCAGTGAAATATACCTGCTAGAGCGCGCTACGGGTGGGAGTTTCTATGGTGACCAGTGAAATATACCTGCTGGAGCGCATGCTACGGGTGGGTGCTGCTATGGTGACCAGTGAGCTGAGATAAGGTGGCTTTACCTAGCAAAGACTTTTAGATGACTTGGTTTGATGACGAATTTGAAGAGCGGGCCAGCCAACGAGAGCATACAGGTCACAGTGGTGGGTAGTATATGGGGCTTTGGTGACAAAACGGATAGCACTGTGATCCAATTTGCTGAGTAGAGTGTTGGCTATTTTGTAAATGACATCTCCGAAGTCGAGAATCGGTAGGATAGTCAGTTTTATGAGGGTATGTTTGGCAGCATGAGTCAAGGATGCTTTGTTGCGAAATCGGAAGCTGATTCTAGATTTAATTTTGGATTAGAGATGCTTAATGTGAGTCTGGAAGGAGAGTTTACAGTCTCACCAGACACCTAGGTATTTGTAGTTGTCCACATATTCTAAGTCAGAACCGTTCAGAGTAGTGATGCTGAACGGGCGGGCAGTGATCGGTTGAAGAGCATGCATTTAGTTTTACTTGCATTTAAGAGCAGTTAGAGGCCACAGAAGGAGAGTTGTATGGTATTGAAGCTCGTCTGGAGGTTAGTTAACACAGTGTCCAAAGAAGGGCCAGAAGTGTATCAGAGAATCACCATGATCTCTGAGTGTTGGAGTGGGCCCCTGTCTATCTGTAATGATGTCTGAGTGTTGGAGTGGGCCCCGGTCTATCTGTAATGATGTCTGAGTGTTGGAGTGGGCCCCGGTCTATCTGTAATGATCTCTGAGTGTTGGAGTGGGCCCCGGTCTATCTGTAATGATCTCTGAGTGTTGGAGTGGGCCCCGGTCTATCTGTAATGATCTCTGAGTGTTGGAGTGGGCCCCGGTCTATCTGTAATGATCTCTGAGTGTTGGAGTGTGCCCGGTCTATCTGTAATGATCTGAGTGTTGGAGTGGGCCCCGGTCTATCTGTAATGATCTCTGAGTGTTGGAGTGGGCCCCGGTCTATCTGTAATGATGTCTGAGTGTTGGAGTGGGCCCCGGTCTATCTGTAATGATGTCTGAGTGTTGGAGTGGGCCCCTGTCTATCTGTAAATTATAAAATGTTGCCATCTGCTTTATATAAGTAATTCTAAATTATTTATGCTTTCACTTTATTGACATTTTATCAGATGTTCTTATCCAGAGTGACTGTCAGTAGTGTAGTAGCATTATCATACTGGTCCCCCGTGTTTATAGAACCCACAACCATGGCGGTGCCATGCTCTACCAACTGAGCCCTGGCGGTGCCATGCTCTACCAACTGAGCCCTGGCGGTGCCATGCTCTACCAACTGAGCCCTGGCGGTGCCATGCTCTACCAACTGAGCCCTGGCGGTGCCATGCTCTACCAACTGAGCCCTGGCGGTGCCATGCTCTACCAACTGAGCCCTGGCGGTGCCATGCTCTACCAACTGAGCCCTGGCGGTGCCATGCTCTACCAACTGAGCCCTGGCGGTGCCATGCTCTACCAACTGAGCCCTGGCGGTGCCATGCTCTACCAACTGAGCCCTGGCGGTGCCATGCTCTACCAACTGAGCCCAAGGTGCCATGCTCTACCAACTGAGCCCTGGCGGTGCCATGCTCTACCAACTGAGCCCTGGCGGTGCCATGCTCTACCAACTGAGCCCTGGCGGTGCCATGCTCTACCAACTGAGCCCTGGCGGTGCCATGCTCTACCAACTGAGCCCTGGCGGTGCCATGCTCTACCAACTGAGCCCTGGCGGTGCCATGCTCTACCAACTGAGCCCTGGCGGTGCCATGCTCTACCAACTGAACCCTGGCGGTGCCATGCTCTACCAACTGAACCCAAGATGCCATGCTCTACCAACTGAACCCAAAGTGCCATGCTCTACCAACTGAACCCAAGATGCCATGCTCTACCAACTGAACCCAAAGTGCCATGCTCTACCAACTGAACCCAAAGTGCCATGCTCTACCAACTGAACCCAATGTGCCATGCTCTACCAACTGAACCCAATATGCCATGCTCTACCAACTGAACCCAAGATGCCATGCTCTACCAACTGAACCCAAGATGCCATGCTCTACCAACTGAACCCAAGATGCCATGCTCTACCAACTGAACCCAAGATGCCATGTTCTACCAACTGAACCCAAGATGCCATGCTCTACCAACTGAACCCAAGATGCTATGCTCTACCAACTGAACCCTGGCGGTGCCATGCTCTACCAACTGAACCCAAGATGCTATGCTCTACCAACTGAACCCTGGCAGTGCCATGCTCTACCAACTGAACCCTGGCAGTGCCATGCTCTACCAACTGAATCCTGGCGGTGCAATGCTCTACCAACTTAACCCAAGATGCCATGCTCTACCAACTGAACCCTGGCGGTGCCATGCTCTACCAACTTAACCCAAGATGCCATGCTCTACCAACTGAACCCAAAGTGCCATGCTCTACCAACTGAACCCAAAGTGCCATGCTCTACCAACTGAACCCAATATGCCATGCTCTAACAACTGAACCCAAAGTGCCATGCTCTACCAACGGATTCACAGGGGACACTGTGATACTTAAGTATATTTTGCAATTACATTTGCTTTTGATACTTACGTATATTTCAAAGCAAATTCTTTTAGACTTTTACTCAAGTAAGTTTTAACTGGGTGACTTTGACTTCAGTCATTTTCTATTAAGCTATCTTTTCTTTAACTCAAGTATGACATTTTGGTTATTTTTCCACCACTGCTATCTAGTAGGGTTAATGAACAGTACTACACCACATGACCGAAAGTATGTGGACACCTGCTCATCTCATTCAAAAATCATGGGTATTAACATGGAGATGGTCCCCCTTTGCTGCTATAACAGCCTCCACTATTCTATTTCTATCTGTCATATCTTTAATCTGAGCCTAGAGGAAAGTTTTTGTCCTCAGGCCTGGAGGGAAGCCAAAGTCATTTCGCTACCCGATAGTGGTAAAGTGGCCTTTACTGGTTCTAACAGCAGACCTATCAGCTTGCTGCCAGCTCTTAGCAAACGGTTGGAAAAAACAGTGTTTGTATCAAGGCACAAGGTGAGACCCAGATGCAGACACAGGAGGCAGATGGTTGGAGTCTTACCATGTTTATTCATCCAAAAAGGGGGTTAGGCAAGAGAATGGTCATGTACAGGCTGAAGGTCAAAACCAGATTCCAATAGGCACTGAAAAGCAGGCAGATTCAAGGTCAGGGCAGGCAGGATGATCAGGCAGGCAGATTCAAGGTCAGGGCAGGCAGGATGATCAGGCAGGTGGGAAAGTAGTCCAGAGTCAGGCAGGAACCAAAACCAGGAAGACTATCAAAAGGAGAATAGAAAAGGAGTACGGGGAAAAACACGTTGGTTGACTTGACTAACATACAAGATGAACTGGCACAGAGAGACAGGGATAAATACACTGGTACAGAGAGACAGGAAACACAGGGATAAATACACTGGTACAGAGAGACAGGAAACACAGGGATAAATACACTGGTGCAGAGAGACAGGAAACACAGGGATAAATACACTGGTGCAGAGAGACAGGAAACACAGGGATAAATACACTGGTACCAGAGAGAAAGGAAACACAGGGATAAATACACTGGTACAGAGAGACAGGAAACACAGGGATAAATATACTGGGGAAAACAAGCAACACCTGGAGGGGTGGAGACAATAACGAGGACAGGTGAAACTGATCAGGGTGTGACAGTACCCCTCTCTAGGGACACTACCTGGTTGATACCTGGTTGCCCGGGGTGTCGGCGGTGGAAGTCGGCGATGAGGGCTGGATCCAGGATATCTCTAGCGGGAACCCAGCACCTCTCCTCCAGGCCGTAACCCTCCCAGTCAACGAGGTACTGGAATAACCCCTGCCCCGTGGTTGAACACCCAGGAGACTTGGTGAAACATAAGACATAACAGTTTTTAATGTCCCGTTGGTAGGATATACGTGCTTGTAGTTTTGTCCACTTTATTATCCAGTGATTGTATGTTGGCCAATAGTACCGATGGCAAAGGCAGATTAGCCACTCGTTGCCAGCAACTTATCAGGCACCCCAATCTCCGTCCGCGATATCTCTGTCTCTTTCTCCTGCGAATTATTGGGATGAGGTCCTTGTCAGGTGTCTGGAGTAAATCCCTCTCGCCCGACTCAAAAGAAAAATTCTTCGTCCATTTCAAGGTGAGTAATCGCTGTTCTGATGTCCAGAAGCTCTTTTCGGTCATAAGAGACAGTAGCAGCAACATTATGTACACAATGAGTTACAAACAACGTGAAAAAACAAACACAATAGCACAGCTGGTTAAGAACCAACAAAACTGCAGCCATCCGCTCTGGCTCCATCTTCAATGTTTAATGTAGGCTACGGTGTGCCTTTAAAAAAAATGTTTGTAGTTCTGTTCTTCAAATTTATTTATAAAGCCCTTCGTACATCAGCTGATATCTCAAAGTGCTGGACAGAAACCCAGCCTAAAACAGCAAACAATGCAGATGTAGAAGCACGGTGGCTAGGAAAACTCCCTAGAAAGGCCAAAACCTAGGAAGAAACCTAGAGAGGAAGCAGGCTATGTGGGGTGGCCAGTCCTCTTCTGGCTGTGCCGGGTGGAGATTATAACAGAACATGGCCAAGATGTTCAAACATTCATAAATGACCAGCAGGGTCAAATAATAATAATCACAGTGGTTGTAGAGGGTGCAACAGGTCAGCACCTCAGGAGTAAATGTCAGTTGGCTTTTCATAGCCGATCATTCAAAGTATCTCTACCGCTCCTGCTGTCTCTAGAGAGTTTAAAACAGCAGGTCTAAGACAGGTAGCACGTCCGGCACCCCTCCTAGGGACGGCATGAAAGAGCCCCAGTAAGCCAGTGGCTCACCCCTCCTAGGGACGGCATGGAAGAGCACCAGTAAGCCAGTGGCTCACCCCTCCTAGGGACGGCATGGAAGAGCACCAGTAAGCCAGTGACGCACCCCTCCTAGTGACGGCATGGAAGAGCACCAGTAAGCCAGTGGCTCAGCCCTCCTAGGGACGGCATGGAAGAGCACCAGTAAGCCAGTGGCTCAGCCCTCCTAGGGACGGCATGGAAGAGCACCAGTAAGCCAGTGACGCACCCCTCCTAGGGACGGCATGGAAGAGCACCAGTAAGCCAGTGACGCACCCCTCCTAGGGACGGCATGGAAGAGCCCCAGTAAGCCAGTGGCTCACCCCTCCTAGGGACGGCATGGAAGAGCACCAGTAAGCCAGTGACGCACCCCTCCTAGGGACGGCATGGAAGAGCACCAGTAAGCCAGTGACGCACCCCTCCTAGTGACGGCATGGAAGAGCACCAGTAAGCCAGTGGCTCAGCCCTCCTAGGGACGGCATGGAAGAGCCCCAGTAAGCCAGTGGCTCAGCCCTCCTAGTGACGGCATGGAAGAGCACCAGTAAGCCAGTGGCTCAGCCCTCCTAGGGACGGCATGGAAGAGCACCAGTAAGCCAGTGGCTCACCCCTCCTAGGGACGGCATGGAAGAGCACCAGTAAGCCAGTGGCTCAGCCCTCCTAGGGACGGCATGGAAGAGCCCCAGTAAGCCAGTGGCTCAGCCCTCCTAGTGACGGCATGGAAGAGCACCAGTAAGCCAGTGGCTCAGCCCTCCTAGGGACGGCATGGAAGAGCACCAGTAAGCCAGTGGCTCACCCCTCCTAGGGACGGCATGGAAGAGCCCAAGCTGACTCCACACTCCAAGACTGCTTCCATCACGTGGACTGGGAGATGTTTCGTATTGCGTCAGATAACAATATTGATGAATACGCTGATTCGGTGTGCGAGTTCATTAGAACGTGCGTTGAAGATGTCGTTCCCATAGCAACGATTAAAACATTCCCTAACCAGAAACCGTGGATTGATGGCAGCATTCGTGTGAAACTGAAAGCGCGAACCACTGCTTTTAATCAGGGCAAGGTGTCTGGTAACATGACCGAATACAAACAGTGCAGCTATTCCCTCCGCAAGGCTATCAAACAAGCTAAGCGTCAGTACAGAGACAAAGTAGAATCTCAATTCAACGGCTCAGACACAAGAGGCATGTGGCAGGGTCTACAGTCAATCACGGACTACAGGAAGAAATCCAGCCCAGTCACGGACCAGGATGTCTTGCTCCCAGGCAGACTAAATAACTTTTTTGCCCGCTTTGAGGACAATACAGTGTCACTGACACGGCCTGCAACGAAAACATGCGGTCTCTCCTTCACTGCAGCCGAGGTGAGGAAGACATTTATACGTGTTAACCCTCGCAAGGCTGCAGGCACAGACTGCATCCCCAGCCGCACCCTCAGAGCATGCGCAGACCAGCTGGCCGGTGTGTTTACGGACATATTCAATCAATCCCTATACCAGTCTGCTGTTCCCACATGCTTCAAGAGGGCCACCATTGTTCCTGTTCCCAAGAAAGCTAAGGTAACTGAGTTAAACGACTACCTTCCCGTAGCACTCACTTCCGTCATCATGAAGTGCTTTGAGAGACTAGTCAAGGACCATATCACCTCCACCCTACCTGACACCCTAGACCCACTCCAATTTGCTTACCGCCCAAATAGGTCCACAGACGATGCAATCTCAACCACACTGCACACTGCCCTAACCCATCTGGACAAGCGGAATACCTATGTGAGAATGCTGTTCATTGACTACAGCTCGGCATTCAACACCATAGTACCCTCCAAGCTCGTCATCAAGCTCGAGACCTTGGGTCTCGACCCCGCCCTGTGCAACTGGGTACTGGACTTCCTGACGGGCCGCCCCCAGGTGGTGAGGGTAGGCAACAACATCTCCTCCCGCTGATCCTCAACACTGGGGCCCCACAAGGGTGCGTTCTGAGCCCTCTCCTGTACTCCCTATTCACCCACGACTGCGTGGCCACGCACGCCTCCAACTCAATCATCAAGTTTGCGGACGACACAACAGTGGTAGGCTTGATTACCAATAACGACGAAACGGCCTACAGGGAGGAGGTGAGGGCCCTCGGAGTGTGGTGTCAGGAAAATAACCTCACACTCAACGTCAACAAAACTAAGGAGATGATTGTGGACTTCAGGAAACAGCAGAGGAACACCCCCCTATCCACATCGATGGAACAGTAGTGGAGAGGGTAGCAAGTTTTAAGTTCCTCAGCATACACATCACAGACAAACTGAATTGGTCCACTCACACAGACAGCATCATGAAGAAGGCGCAGCAGCGCCTCTTCAACCTCAGGAGGCTGAAGAAATTCGGCTTGTCACCAAAAGCACTCACAAACTTCTACAGATGCACAATCGAGAGCATCCTGGCGGGCTGTATCACCGCCTGGTACGGCAACTGCTCCGCCCTCAACCGTAAGGCTCTCCAGAGGGTAGTAAGGTCTGCACAACGCATCACCGGGGCAAACTACCTGCCCTCCAGGACACCTACACCACCCGATGTTACAGGAAGGCCATAAAGATCATCAAGGACATCAACCACCCGAGCCACTGCCTGTTCACCCCGCTATCATCCAGAAGGCGAGGTCAGTACAGGTGCATCAAAGCTGGGACCGAGAGACTGAAAAACAGCTTCTATCTCAAGGCCATCAGACTGTTAAACAGCCACCACTAACATTGAGTGGCTGCTGCCAACACACTGACACTGACTCAACTCCAGCCACTTTAATAATGGGAATTGATGGGAAATGATGTAAATATATCACTAGCCACTTTAAACAATGCTACCTTATATAATGTTACTTACCCTACATTATTCATCTCATATGCATACGTATATACTGTACTCTATATCATCGACTGCATCCTTATGTAATACATGTATCACTAGCCACTTTAACTATGCCACTTTGTTTACATACTCATCTCATATGTATATACTGTACTCGATATCATCTACTGTATCTTGCCTATGCTGCTCAGTACCATCACTCATTCATATATCCTTATGTACATATTCTTTATCCCCTTACACTGTGTATAAGACAGTAGTTTTGGAATTGTTAGTTAGATTACTTGTTGGTTATTACTGCATTGTCGGAACTAGAAGCACAAGCATTTCTCTACATTCGCATTAACATCTGCTAACCATGTGTATGTGACAAATAAAATTTGATTTGATTTGAACACTGACATAAGTACTGAACACTGACATAAGTACTGAACAATGACATAAGTACGGACATAAGTACTGAACACTGACATAAGTACTGACATAAGTACTGAACACTGACATAAGTACTGAACACTGACGTACGCACTGACATACAGTGCCTTGCGAAAGTATTCGGCCCCCTTGAACTTTGCGACCTTTTGCCACATTTCAGGCTTCAAACATAAAGATATAAAACTGTATTTTTTTGTGAAGAATCAACAACAAGTGGGACAATCATGAAGTGGAACGACATTTATTGGATATTTCAAACATTTTTAAAAAATCAAAAACTGAAAAATTGGGTGTGAAAAATTATTCAGCCCCCTTAATGTTTCCACCAAAAAAATTGATTTCGCAGAACTAACGACTTTTTACAGTGTGTTTACATTTACATGTTAGTCATTTAGCAGACACTCTTATCCATAGAGACTTACAGTTAGTGCATTTATAGCTAACAGTAAAACCAACATTGGGACACCAGCTTTAGGGAGATGTCTCTCTCCCTGAGGTCAGTCAGGTCTCCTGTTGTTGAAGAACCCTTAATGCTACTCATTTTTAAAATGATTTTACCTTTATTTAACCAGGCAAGTCAGTTAAGAACAAATTCTTATTTTCAATGACGGCCTAGGAACAGTGGGTCAACTGCCTGTTCAGGGGCAGAACAACAGATTTGTACCTTGTCAGCTCAGGGGTTTGAACTTGCAACCTCCAATGCTCTAACCACTAGGCTACCCTGCCGCCCCATCTAAAACACACCATTAACTATACCTAATAATATGAATAATAGTATCATTATTATTTATTCATGAAATAATGACTGTTCTGTAAAGATTATCTTACATATTCTGCCACTTTTGATTTGATTATTTGACTTTTATATTAATGATTACCGACAGACACTGGCATTGTGCTGGGGATAATGAAAATGAGGTTGAAAAGTGGTGGAATTGCCCTTTAACATGATTCATTTGTCTGTATCAATTGTTAATAAATGTGATTGAATTCGTTCCTATCAATGGAACCGAGTAGAGTATGTTACAGTAGATTATAATGACACATTAAAGCTTCCTAACTAAACACTATATACCATCTACTAACTAACTAAACATGAGCTATAAACTAACATCGTTACTGGGGGGTGTCAAGAGAGAGAGTCTCTCCCATCCTCTCCTCCCCCTCTTCTGTCTGGGCCAGGAATTCCAACGACGTGGCAGAGAGATTCACATTTCACTTCTTTTCAAGAACTTTCTGTGGCCGCAAGGCAGGAAAATCACCGCTTCTAACTTCCATCTGTCCTGCTCCCATTGGTCCACACTCGGTCCGTCTGGTGTTTTGATTGGGTGTCATCCCATCGATCACCTCTCTGCTGCTTCTCATTGCTCGAACCCGGTTGAAAGGGGCGGGGTAACGGTATGTTGACAGAATATTCCTACTGCGCAGGGCGAATCATCTTCGTTACTAAAAGAGAGAGACATATTATATACTGTAGTCTACAGTAGCCAAATTACACCCGGAAAGTCTCACCACCAAGGCCATGGAGTCGAATTGGATCGCCGTGGTCTGTGTGCTCCTACTCGGTTTGATGCAGAGCAGCCTTGGAGCGGAGCAGCGGGTCATCCCTCCAGGTAAACCCGCTCTAGGAGCACCCGTTTCCGTCAACACAGCCCACTCACACCGCTAGCTCAAACTCCGTTAGCTAAATGTATCGATCCAGTTATATTGACTTTATCTGATAGTGACGGTGGTGAATTGGGTCAGCAAGTAGCGGGACCATGTATCAGACCCTGCATGTATAACTCTAACCAGCCGGGTAGGCAGGGACCGGGGTTAGCAGGGCCAGCCGGGTAGGCAGGGACCGGGGTTAGGAGGGCCAGCCGGGTAGGCAGGGACCGGGTTAGCAGGGCCAGCCGGGTAGGCAGGGACCGGGGTTAGGAGGGCCAGCCCGGGTAGGCAGGGACCGGGGTTAGGAGGGCCAGCCGGGTAGGCAGGGACCGGGGTTAGGAGGGCCAGCCGGGTAGGCAGGGACCGGGGTTAGGAGGGCCAGCCGGGTAGGCAGGGACCGGGGTTAGGAGGGCCAGCCGGGTAGGCAGGGACCGGGGTTAGGAGGGCCAGCCGGGTAGGCAGGGACCGGGGTTAGCAGGGCCAGCCGGGTAGGCAGGGACCGGGTTTAGGAGGGCCAGCCGGGTAGGCAGGGACCGGGGTTAGGAGGGCCAGCCGGGTAGGCAGGGACCGGGGTTAGGAGGGCCAGCCGGGTAGGCAGGGACCGGGGTTAGGAGGGCCAGCCGGGTAGGCAGGGACCGGGGTTAGCAGGGCCAGCCGGGTAGGCAGGGACCGGGGTTAGGAGGGCCAGCCGGGTAGGCAGGGACCGGGGTTAGGAGGGCCAGCCGGGTAGGCAGGGACCGGGGTTAGGAGGGCCAGCTATGTAGTGGCGGAAGGTAGCGGGGCAACTTCAGGGTAACGTCGTGGTGGTAGGAATAGGGTCGCTAGCTGTTATTATGGGTATTATGGTAAGGGTCAAACTGGTCTCAGAGCAAAACGTTACTGCCAATGTAATAGCTGTTGGACAATTATAGTATGTTACGAATTGCAATTGGTACAATATGAAACAAATTTGCAATACGTATAATATATGATTGATTTCAATGTGTTGTGGCTAATGTTAGCTAGGTGGCTAGGCCTAGGTTAAGGGTTAGGTTAAACAGTTAAGATTAGAGGAAGGGTTAGCTAACATGCTAAGTAGCTAAAAGTAGATGAGATGAAAACACGCAACCTTTGGGGTTGCTAGATGTTAGAGTTATTCTCCACACCAACCACCCTCCTTTCGGGTTTGCAGTAACCTACTGACTTATTGGACGTAATATATCATACTAAACTGGACAAAATGTAACCTACTGTCTTATTGGACGTAATATATCATACTCGACGGGTCAAAATGTAACCTACTGTCTTATTGGGCGTAATATATCATACCCGACAGGTCAAAATGTAACCTACTGTCTTATTGGACGTAATATATAATACTAAACGGATCAAAATGTAACCTACTGTCTTATTGGACGTAATATATCATACTAAACGGGTCAAAATGTAACCTACTGTCTTATTGGATGTAATATATCATACTAAACGGGTCAAAATGTAACCTACTGTCTTATTGGACTTAATATATCATACTAAACGGGTCAAAATGTAACCTACTGTCTTATTGGACGTAATATATCATACTAAGCGGGTCAAAATGTAACCTACTGTCTTATTGGACGTAATATATCATACTAAACGGGTCAAAATGTAACCTACTGTCTTATTGGACGTAATATATCATACTAAACGGGTCAAAAATGTAACCTAACGTAAAGTAACGTCCTAAATTGAGTGGCACTGATGTTAGTAAAATATAATATTGTAACGACTCGGCATAGCCGATAGCGCACCGGACTTCGGGCTAGAAGGTCGAAGGTTCGAGACCTGCTCCCTGCTGTTTCATGACAATACGTTTTGCTCTGGGAGGAGGCTCGGCCTCTAGTTACAGAAGTACTGGCATCCCCTGTATACAGCCTCATTATTGTTATTTTATTGTGTAACTTTTTTGTTTGTTTTTAACTTTAGTTTATTTCGTAAATATTTTGTTAACTGTATTTCTTGAACTGCATTGTTGGTTGTGGGCTTGTAAGTAAGCATTTCATGGTAAGGTTGTATTCTGTTGTATTCAGCGCATGTGACTAATAAGATTTGATGTGTGATGTTTGGTCCAAGGAGGCCTTCAGCAGCTGGATGTGTTGACACAATCAAAGATGCAGCTGTTGACTTTTACTGGGCCGAGGATAGAGATACACTCCCGTTCAAAAGTTTTGTGTCACTTAGAAATGTCCTTGCGACTCCGGGATGCTGCCCTTCTAGGCAGAGTTGCCAAGAAAACGCCATATCTCAGACTGGCCAATAAAAATAAAAGATTAAGATGAGCAAAAGAACACATACACTGGACAGAGGAACTCTGACTAGAAGGGCAGCATCCGGAGTCACCTCTTCACTGTTGACGGTGAGACTGGACGGAGGAACTCTGCCTAGAAGGGCAGCATCCTGGACTCACCTCTTCACTGTTGACGTTGCGGGTACTATTTAATGAAGCTGCCAGTTGAGGACTTATGAGGCGTCTGTTTCTCAAACTAGACACTCTAATGTACTTATCCACTTGCTCAGTTGTGTAACAGGGGCCTCCCACTCCTCTTTCTATTCTGGTTAGAGACAGTTTGCGTTGTTCTGTGAAGGGAGTAGTACACATCGTTGTACAAGATCTTGACTGTCTTGGCAATTTCTCACATGGCATAGCCTTCATTTCTCAGAACAAGAATAGACTGATGAATTTCGGAAGAAAGGTCTTTGTTTCTGGCCATTTTGAGCCTGTAATCAAACCCACAAATGCTGATGCTCAGATACTCAACCAGTCTAAAGGAGGTCAGTTTTATTGCTTCTTTAATCAGGACAACAGTTTTCAGCTGTGCTAACATAATTGCAAAAGTAATTTCTAATGATCAATTAGCCTTTTAAAATGATAAACTTGGATTAGTTAACACAATGTGCCATTGGATCACAGGAGTGATGGTAGCTGATAATGGGCCTATGTATGTCTATGTAGATATTCCATAAAAAATCAGCCATTTCCAGCAACAACAGTCATTTACAACATTAAACATTAACAATGTCTACTGTATATCTGATCAATTTGATGTTATTTTAATGGACCAAAAAATGTGTTTTTCTTTAAAAAACAAGGACATTTCTAAGTGACCCCAAACTTGAACAGTAGTGTAGATGGGTGCTAGGAGCTAGAAGCTAGGAGCAGAAGCTAGGAGCTAGAAGCTCTTGAAATTAGAAGCTAGGCGCTAGAAGCTAGGAGCTAGAAGCTAGGCGCTAGGAGCTAGGAGCTAGAAGCTCTTGAAATTAGGAGCTAGGAGCTAGGAGCTAGGAGCTAGGAGCTAGAAGCTAGGAGCTAGAAGCTCTTGAAATTAGAAGCTAGAAGCTAGGAGCTAGAAGCTAGGAGCTAGAAGCTCTTGAAATTAGAAGCTAGGAGCTAGGAGCTAGAAGCTCTTGAAATTAGAAGCTAGGAGCAGAAGCTAAGAGCTAGGAGCTAGAAGCTCTTGAAATTAGAAGCTAGGAGCTAGAAGCTAGGAGATCTTGAAATTAGAAGCTAGGAGCTAGGAGCCCTTGAAATTAGAAGCTAGTAGCTATGTGCTGTATTATAGTATTGGTGCTGTGTGTTGTTAACATAAACTACTCTTTGTAAACTGTCCTGATGATACCATGATATTTACATGTAACTAGCTAACATTAGTACAAAGCGTTCCAGTTTGAAACTGGGTCTGTTTGATGTAACTGTGTTACTTCGCATGTTACTGAGAGTCAATCATCACTCGGAGACAACTCAGCTGATGTGGAGAGAGAGGTGTTAAAGAACCTTCTGCACCCCTAACCCCCCACACACACGCCACTCCATGTCTCTTAGCACATACAGCAGCATATGGAGGCTACGTGTGGAATATCCTCTGACCAGCTGGCTGGAGAGACAAGGGAGGGTTTGTGATTCCCACCTTTCTGCCCTCTCTCCTCTCTCCGCCTTCTTATCCCCTTTCCTCCTCCTCTCTCCTCTCCCCCTTCTTATCCCCTTTCCTCCTCCTCTCTCCCCTTCACCCCCCTCTCTCTCACCCCTTTCCTCCTCTCTCCTCTCCCCCTTCTTATCCCCTTCACCCCTCCTCTCGATAGCCAAGTCGTCTGGGTGGGGAGTTAGCCTAGTCGTCTGGGTGGGGAAGTTAGCCTGGTGTCTGGGTGGGGGAGTTAGCCTAGTCTTCTGGGTGGGGGGGAAGTTAGCCTAGTCTTCTGGGTGGGGGGGGAGTTAGCCTAGTCTTCTGGGTGGGGGGGCCTAGTCTTCTGGGTGGGGGGGAGTTAGCCTAGTCTTCTGGGTGGGGGGGGGGAGTTAGCCTAGTCTTCTGGGTGGGGGGGGTTAGCCTAGTCTTCTGGGTGGGGGGGGAG